>NC_043987.1:22941986-23199486 GCF_902150065.1 Myripristis murdjan | reverse complement strand
TTGTTGTGCTGGTAGTTATAATAAAGTATAATGAATGGATGACTACAGTGTCAATGATATTTCATAATGAAATATCATGTAAAATTTCATAAAAAAAATATATGATCCCTACATCACCAAGTACAACTGCATGGTACAATATACTCCAAAAAATGAAAAGAAAAAAGTGCAGCTTTAGCACTAATATTAATTATAAACTGAATACATTTTGACACATTGCAATCTATGTTCTTTGTGTCCTTTTTTTCTTTTAACACAGTATTTTAAATCCATTTAATAAGAGCTGAGCTATATAACAGCTACTAAGTTGTGAATGGGGCCACCTTTTATGATCGTAATGCTAACCAATACACATACATACACTTATCGCCATGGAAATTTACAGTACTCAGCTATAGTACTCAAGTACAGCACTCAGCTACGGTATAAACAAACTTCCATCAGGTAATTAATTCATGTTGCAGTTTCTAGACGCATGATCCAACATTTATATCTTGAATATCATTTAATTTCAGTTTGGACATCAAGGCTTCATGGAAATGAGCCTTTGACAGAGGCAAATCTAATAAAGACAATGACAAGAAAGACAATACAGATGAGGGCTCCATTGAACAAATATCATTCAAGGACTGAAAACAGCCTGATGACACAAATTTTTCATGAATAATCACGAGGCGTGTACTTGAGGAAATAATGGCAGAGGCCGTGGACAATGTCTAATTAAAAAAACAGTATCAAGTAATTTATGTCCTCTCTCATCGACCAGCAATAACATTGAGAGAACTTATCTCCATCTACACAGAAACTGACACTGATATAGAAAATTAAGTCATATAGTTCCTCTGCTAGAACATTTATCTCCAGTTATATTTACTGATACAAACCCTGTTGTTTTCAAAAAAAAAAAATTCATTCAAAAAAATCATACCAGTACACTAAAGCATGGGTAATATTGGCTTTTGCAACATTTTTTTTTTTTTTTTATTACTCTTTTGGATCTGCTCTGTTCCTTTTGACTGTAAATGAACTCTTAATGGAAATGAGCATGCTAACTGGGGAAGTAATATTTTTCAACACAAAATACTGCAATAATAATGCGGCTTTGTCATTTACCTTTTTGGCCTGACAGTTAAACGTTTTAGACTTTGTAGCTGAAAAATCTTGCCCGCAGCAACGTCGTTTGTTGTTGTGCAAGAGAAAATGCAAGTGGGAGAGGAGATTGGTTAATGTTTTTAAATCGTAATAGCCGGGGAGCTTTTTTATTTATTTATTTATTTTTCCCCAAACAAAAGTGCAAGCCATAAAGTGGGTTTTGAAAACCAGAAACCTCAGCCACTGGTGAAGTTATCATCGAGGCCTCAGTATACCAACGACCACATCAACACCCGCTGGAATATTGTGCTTATTTTGTGCTGAGGGGCATGTAAACATGGTTATTGCCTATTTACCAAAAAAAAAAAAAAAAAAAAATGGATTACACAAATATTGTGTGGATGCTAACTTAATGTATCAGTCAGTGTCCATCAATGCACTACATAGTTGTTAGGAAGCTTAAATTAAATTATTTAAGTATGGGTGGAAAAGCTAGGATTACATTATATGTTATTCATTATCTATATCATCCAGTCTCCATCCAGTCAATTTTCAAAATTATGTGCCATATCTATATGGATATTCGGCTGTTACTGAAGTTCCTGTCACCACTGCTGATAGAACCAGTGGATAATATTTTATCTTTTATTGTGGGAATTTATTTTGCATAGCTCATGCTCCAACAATAATCCACACAAGTCAAGAAAACATGCATACTGCGAACAGCTAAAAACAGCTTTTTACAAGACATACTGTTTTGGAAAGGGAATAAAAATGGATGGATGGCAGGCATGTAGTAAAAACAACAAAAAAAGTAAACACCCAGGTCCATCTACAAGGCCATATGGTTATGAATGCACATGCAGTATTCAGACACACACAAACAGCAGACTGACTGGTGCACTGTTCATTCACATTTCAGGAGGCAGCTCAGTGATTTGCAGATGTCATGAATGAAATATTTTGTCAAGTGAGTATCTTAGTTACATCAAGGTGTTAGAGCGCTTCACTCCAGTCATGCATACCCCAACCCACCGCACGCCTGAGAAGCACAACTGTGCTTGTTTCAGTCTGGAAAATGAAGATGACCCTCACACTCGTATGCCTCTTTAACTTCTGCTGTGCTCATATGAACTGGCATAAGAAAGCATGAATCCAGCAAAGGAGAGCATGGCCATTGTCTAACCCACTTAAAAACAAAAATCTGTATCGATAAAAGCACTTCTGAACCGAGTTTTGAAAAAACCCTGTTATGTATCACCGGCTTTAATGAGTTCTCATGTACAGGATATTCATCAAGCGGAGCAGGTGCCTGCAGATACACTGCCATGGTGTTTTGCATCCCAACCTCTAATTACTTTGCAGAGAAGATAGCAAGGAAGAGACAGAGCTGTGTTCAATATGCCTCTGCCATTTGTGTGATGGTTGTTTACTAAAGGTTTTCGTCTATCATAAGCCAGCCAGCAGGTGGCTGAGGAAACTACACAGAAACATTTCTGGCACAGTCGGGTGGATTAATTTTTGTGCACTCCTAAATTAATTATGACTGATTCACACCCTCGAGTGAATCCCTACATCTCCAGGTTGATCCCCACAATCTGTCAGTGGTTCAGTAGCTCGTTCCAACTCGACTGTCTCTCACTTTCTTCTCACGTACGTACTCTTTAGCTTTTTTGCACCAATCAGTTTGGTTTTTCAGAGAATATGGTAATATCCTAACAAATAGCCGACATCTGATCTTCTAATGAACAGTAATCAGCATGTAAGATGTTAGGCTGTAGAAAAAAATAAAACAGCAAGTGATAATGGTTACACCTGCTGTGTCTCTCTTTTTTTTTTTTTTTTTCCTTGAAACACGCCTGGAATCCAAAGGGCCATCGCTGCCACTTTCAATAAAATCTCCTGAGTAAACCCAAATGCATTGCCTCCTGAGATGAGACCACAGCACAACTCTGTGAATGCAACATGCAGCTAATGACTCATATAAGCTGCTGATTCAAGGTGAAGTTTGCTAATGCTATTTTGTATGCTTTCTAGGAGATATTATCGCAGGAAAAAGGTGCATCTTTGTTTTGCAAACGCTAAATAAAACAAGCCCAAGGGCACCTACTTTTTTAAGGGGTGGCAGTTGTGTAATTTCAGCCTTATCTGCCAGTTACAGCCTTTATTAGATATTGGAAATCCTCAACCAATTGCCCTTCTTTCCTGAATGTTAACAGGCTGTCAATAACATTTCCCTTGCATGTCTGTTGGCCTGAGGTGCAACACCGACGTTATCATTGATAACCCTGTCCTTCACTGCAGGAAAATCATCACAAAACATGAATTTGAAATGCCTGGAATATTAGTGGTTCATTACATTTCTCCAGTTATATTGACACAGTGCACTACTTTGTTAAATAGTGACTGTGCTATTGATGAAGAATTAAATCAACTTACTGCAATGTTTTCAAAATAAGTAAATCTTCACTGAAAAATAAGTAACAGGTAGCTTTTATATATATATATATATATATATATATATATATATATATATATATAATCAACAGCCAATTTTTCTTTCTTATCCAAATTCCATGACAATCCAACCACTGCTCTATCTGATATTACTACATTTTAATTATTAAATGAAAAATATTGTCTTAGTTTGCTGTAGCTATAACTTGGCCCCTTCTACATGTAATGTAGAACACTGTTATATGGATTTATGTTACTGTAAAGATAACTAGATCTACCAGCATCCAAGCTAGACATTAAACACCTTGCTGAAGAGAAAAATATGAAAAAAAAAAAAAGGTTCATGACATTTCCCAAAGAATTTTCTATATTCATCTTTTTCTGTGGCTGATTCAGGCTGTGCAAAATTTTATGGCTTTACCAGGTCTTTCAGCACCAGGATAAAATATAGCAATATTTTTAAATGTATATTTCCTTAATGCAAACAAGTAAGTGCCACATGCGATGCGGCAGCTTGGGTCAACTGTGGTCCAGCAGCTCCAGTGAAATGCTATTTCAATGACATCGTTCACAACGCAGGAAGTTGCTGCTTAAATTTAATGGTTGTGGAGAGCAGTGGAGCTGTAACCGGAATATGCCATGCTGTTGTACCATATGTTTTTCAGCTCTGTCTACAAACCATGACTGGTCCCTTTGATTACACTTTACACATTGTTAACCATATACCCAGAGCATCTCTGTCTGAGCAGCCAGTCAGCCAAGCCTCAGTAACCTTCCTACAACATGCAGAAACATGACAGCACTTGGAGAGAAGATATCTGCATTACAAGTAATGTTTCCCCCCCCCTATCTCTGTTTGGCAGCCATGTCCACTGATAGTTTCCATGTCCGGTAAACCACGTTTATCTACATCACCCTACTGGGAGGCACCGATGAACCTCGACACGCATGCCCCACATGCATATACACACACATCAACATCATCATCACTGTGAGCTAGCTATCAATGGGATTTGTAATCTTGGCATAGATTTAAGTTCAAGCCATCATTTGGCCAGAAAATGCAGTTACTTATCATTTCAGACGCTAAAGTGAAAGCATTGAAAAGCCCAGAGGTACATCTGTCTTTTTCTTTTTTCTTTCTTTCTTTCTTTTTTCTTTTTTTTTTTTTTTACAATCGCCTCCGTAGCATTGTATCCACAATACAAAGAAACTGGTCTACAGTATAACATGATAACACAAAGTTTAAGATGCTATCATTCAAGTTATGCACAGTATAGAGATATAGAATCCTGTAATGTGTTTTGCCATTTCTGTTTAGGGAGGGTGGTCACATTTAACAAAACCACTCTCCCCTAGGATGTCTGCCTCTCTCAAACAGCAATTTATCGAACAGGACAGCCTCGTCTTTCCCACTCCTTACCGTCATGAGAAGCTGTAATTCTCTCTCAGTATCCGCAGCACGATCTCACTCTCCTCCACAAAGAACCAAGCTAAGGCAACTTGCATACAAAATAGCTGACTCAATCATCCAGCTGCATAATCAAGATAAGGGAGACGAGGACAGGAAAAGGGAGATGTGAAGGCTAATGTGAGAGAGAGCTTTAGCAACAGCAGCAAAACTAAGATGTTGTGAAACAGTCACAACTCCTCTCCAGACATGAAAAGTTGGAGGAAGTAAGATAGCGATCCAGCAACTGTAAGAATGCTTGTGAGGGGCTAAGCAGTGGGTGATTTTCTGTTTTAAATGACTAGGCAGAGGGAAGCCACTGATGGTTAATACAATGCCTGCAATTCCAATAGAGCAAAACAGACTGGCTATGCATCAGAGGTACTTGTTAATTGCCTCCATTGTTGTGAATTAGTAATGATACAACACTCCTTCACTTTTATTACGTAGGCAGCTGAGTGGAGAGACAGTGGATTGTAGGCCTGTCTTTTCTTTGCCTACATTAGTATAATTGGAGCGTGGGCTGCATCACACCTTGGATTGTCTCAGCATTTTTGAGCTCATGTGCTTTGGACTTCATAGAGAGTCCTTCTCTAATAGCTAGCTGGAAGTCAGGGAATGTTAATTGTGTCAAAGATTTACCAGAACAGGTCTAAACATTATGGAAATTAGGCCAATGCTGAATACAAAAGCAATCCATGGCTAGGTATATACCGCTCGAATCGATCAATTCCCCAAGTCTGCTTCATGTAATATGCATTTCCCAGAAGGATGGCAGAGACAGAACAAAGTCCTCAACTAATTTGAGTGAGACTGCACATGGCCTTTCAGATCATTAGACAGTAGATCCCAGTGAGTTTCAGGCGCAGATTTGGCAATCTGGCTGTCATTTTGAGACTGTGGAGCATGCTGGGTAAGCCTACTAGTGTGGGAGTAAAACTCTTGATTTAATAAAGGAAAAAAAAAAAATCATCATCAGACAAAGTAGCAGCTAGCGTTGAGTCATCACACCGATACATACTAATCTCAGTTTCATAATAATGAATTTGATTATCTCAAATGAAGTTCAGCCATGACTGTGCTGGCTGGAGGAGAGCGGAAGCGGCAGAGCAGACCTGCGCTGTCCATGGTGCTGAAGCTTCTGGAGCCAAGCCGGGGCTTTGGCTGAACGTTTCCAACTGCAAACTACAGCACAGTCCCTAAAAACACACACACACACACACACACACACACAGGACTAGGCTGCATGAACTGATGTTGTGTCAGCTCGCTTGTCTGCCAAACAAATGCAAAATTGCATTTTAGCGAGCTGTTATGCCATGAAATGTAGCCCCATTTGAATATACGATTAATTGAACTGATAAAACTACATGGGTGGTGGGGGGAAAAAAAAAAAAAAAAAAAAAAAAAAAAAAACTTAATAGAATTTTCAGTCTGACTTGAACAGCAGCCAAAGCAATCAGCTAAAGTGGCTTCATGTCCCGTTTATGATGTGTATGTGTGTGTGTGTGTGTGTGTGTGTGTGTGTGTGTGTGTGTGTGTGAGTGTGCGTGTGTGTCACCTCACAATAACGAACACAAAATACGGACTTCACCAAGAGTGCGCACAACTTTGCATTTTGCAACGCCTGTATGCACTTGGTAAGAGCGCAATTTGTAAACATGACTTCATATATTATGGCAAGCATAGTTAATACACACAAACAACAGAAAGAATACTAATACTAGTACTAATACTAATACTACTACTAATAATAATAATTCCAAATGCAATTTTTACTCTTCCAGGCTGGCATGGTATCCAGTGTCAGAGCAAAAAGAGCAGAATTTGCTGCCTGCACACTCTCTTCTGGTTTCCTGCGATATTAAAGTGTAAAATCCAGCGACATTCCGCTGCTACACGGCTTACCTGCTTGACGATCGCGCAGCAAGAGCCTCCTCTCTCTTCCCGACACCGAAGCTGGCACTCTACTGTATGTCACCACGAACACAAGACATTTTCTAAGAGACGGGAGATCATTTTCTGACGGACGATAAAAGAATCCCAGAGTTTTTCTTTCTCTCTCTTCGGTCTGAAGGCGCACAAGCCGCTGCCGATTGCGTCAAGCGGGAGACTCAAAGATCCATTTAGCAGTGAGTGATTTAATTCAAGGCTGAGCCCCTGATTGAGAGCTGCTCTCCCCGCTCGCCTTTATGTATGCTGAACAGACCCGGAGCCTGGTTTGGCTTTTTCTATTACACCGAGAGCTGACACCCGCGTTTAACCACAGTCAAAAGAGGGGGTTAAGTAGAAAGGTAGTACTATATCAACTGGGGAAACTGCGGGAATAGCCTATAACTGCAAGAGGAAGCGCGTGCTGATCCGCAAGTCTAACCGAGGTGAAGTTTAAATCTCATAATAAGATTGTTTGTCACCGCAAGGCTATATATAAATGGTGGCGGGTTCCGTATAGATGCCGGGAGGGTTTGTGGCAAATCCTCCGGTTGAAGTGCCATGCATGATATGCCTTGTGAAAACTAAAGGGTCCCAAGTTAATGTAGACAGAGGAGTGACAGTATCAGCGACGTCATATGGCCTTTAGGGCTGCTACAGCCTGTGTGGACGCATGAGTCTCCATAACACCGTTTTAAAAGTCTGAGCTGCACAAGCTGCACTCACACACAATGGGAATATTTGTACTTGTAAAGTCAGGTGCAATGTTTGTTTAATTTATGATATTATATTATATGGTAGACATGCGCAATATATATATTTATTTTAGAAAAAAAAGTCTATTGGTCAACAATTTAACGACCAGTCCAACCAGCAGGGGGCCCCTTAACAAGCTAAAGAGTTACTTGATTTGTCCACTAAATAATATTAGGCTAAATATAGCGATTTTGATGTGACAGCCTATTCATTTAGGCATTTATAGTGTTAATAGTATTTCTGTAATACCTGCTGTGCCACTGCATTATTATTCTAATAACCCAACATAGGCAATGAATCTTGTGTATATGTGTATCTTTAAACACCATCCTTCTGCAATTATAGCGTGATAGTGTTATTTAATTATTTATTTATTTTTTCTGAATTGGTCCATAGGCACAACATTGTTGATGGAATCCTTTAAGGAGTCCAAACAGAGGAGTCTAAATTGCCACAGGAAAATGGTGGTTGCCTTAAAAATTTCAGTGCTAAATGGAGGAGGAGTGGGAGGGGAGGAGCAGCAGCTTTTGAAGTGAATCGTACCTCACTGAGGAGGTCAAGCACTGACCCTTACGATGGCAAATCAATCCACATCAGTGATATATAATGTAATATAGTATTTGGTTGTATAATATATTACATAAGGTAATTAATACATTATAAATTAATAAATGAATAAATAAATGAATGAAATGAATGAATAAATGTTTTAAAAAGCTAACACTCAATGAAGATTCACAACCTATTGTGCAAGCACCAATATACAGAATGATATATGAAAAATAGACTATATTAGTATAGGAAGAAGATATTAACATATGGGAAAGCAGGTTTATTTATTTGGACTTATATTAGCTATTGCAAAAGAAAGAAAGAAAGAAAGAAAGAAAGAAAGAAAGAAAGAAAGAAAGAAAGAAAAAGAGAAAGAAACACAAAAAATCCAATTCATGCAAAAGACATTAGCATAATAAACAACTTGAATAAACCCACATGATCACAACATGGTCAAACCTGATGTCAGATTTGGCAGATCATTGGGTGAGGGTCTACTTTAGCAGCAAAACGCTGTGAAGGTAGTAGTCTGTCTAAAATTAGGATTATTTTTGGCTCTCTATGGCTGCATTTGCCAAGGAATCTTTGTAGCACAAATCTAACCCTCCAAAGGTTGCCTAAACGTTTATAAAACTAAGGTGATATTTTTTTCTTGTTCAGACACTACCTCAAAAAAATAAAATAGATATGCTCCTTATGGGTTAACTCTGGATTTTCTCTTCCTGTGTAAATGCAGTCTCAAGATTTAATTTATGGAAAGTGCAGCCTGATGTCCTCTGTAATGACGTAGTCGGGGGGGATGACCTGAGCAAGCAGGGAAGCGGCAGCCAGGCTGCAGATGCTCTTCTGTCAGAGGAAGTGAGTGGTTGTGTGTGGAGTTGGCACAGACGCAGCAATGTCCTGTCTCATTGCAGCACTCACGTTGAAGCTGTGAATGTGAACATGGACAGGCTGGCCCAGGCAGTCACAGCAGTGCAGCTGCAGCGCTCGGGTTGCCAGGTCCACTGGATCACTCTCTCCCTAGTATATCCTTCATGAACCTGGGGTAAGCCTGACGTATGTGTGCCTGTGTCTCACTCTGTAGCCCTCAAACCTGGGTCTGCACCTGCACACTGGCTCAAATTCAAAAGGTAAAGGTACCATGTTAAGAGGTGAGGAACACAGCTGGCAGAATGACGTAGGTCACAGCTGAGGGTCTCGTTCTTGTTCCCCAAGGTGAACACAAATGTTCATTTTTAAGAGCAGGTAAATCTTCTTGAATTCTGAGAAAACAAAACAGCTTCCCAGTGAGGATGTGCAGGTTCATAGGTGATGGCTTTTATCTGGAATCTCTTTTTTATATATATAGATAAAACACAAGGACTCTGAACCCTGCAGAGTGTTTCACAGGAGGTCAGTTATAATGAGAATTTGTGGTTGAATTTACCTTGAAGGCATGTTGTCCAGTTTGGTATGAGCTTTGATTCACACTCGATCAGGCTGACTCTGTTTTAGTAGTACAGCAGTATGGGAAATGGAATATATTCCAGATGCTGGGGGCAATCTACAATTACTGTATTGTGTCTTGTCATCCCACTATTGGATTTACATAGATTCATTATATTCAAAACTTTTTTTTCCACCATGAAATTTGTCTAAGTATCTGATACAAGGTAGTAGGTAACAGCTAAGCATGGGTTTTACACATATTCTAAAGTAATAATAGATGCGTTTACAGACTGCAAAAAAATCAGTAAAACAAACTTTGAGTTATGAAATTATAGAGAATTCATTTCCAAGTCAGAGTCCTCAACAGCACATGTGTGAATACAACAAAAATGTACCTTTCTGATACTTGCAACAAAAAATGGTCTTGCTACTGTACACGCCAGGCAGCTTGACATGTTTTGCATGAGCAAGGGCAGGTAATTCTTCAGCATGTAAATATGGAGCAGCTAAATCTATAAAAATAAAAAAGCAAAGAAAATGTTATAATGCCACTAAACGGAGACGGCAGTCAGCCTGGGTAGAGGAAACAGAAGCCAATTGGTGGAATGTGGAATGTATTATTGATATCCTTCCTAAGCCAATTTGGTGCTGAGGCAAGTAACAGAGCTAGTTATAATTCACAGGAGGAGACAGTGACTGCTAGTTGGTGTAATGGAATATCTGCTGTCACAGAAAGCTATAGATCCATCTTATTGGCTGGGCAGTGGGATGGACGTCTGTGCCTGCCATCCCATCGATAATGCTGTGTCCAAGAAATGAGAAGCCGTCACAGCCAGGGGTTGTTGGAGATGTTTAACAGCTCTAGCAACATGCCTTGTTATTGTCCTCACATGAAAACATGATCCTAGCAAACAGATGACGCGTTGCACCTTTGAAACCAAGCAGTAGGAAGTGATTGCACAAGGCTTAGTGTTAACATCTCGCTGTTATTGTTGTAGCCTTCTCTGTCATCATTCATGTTTAGAGGATTACGGCTCCTGAGCTAACCGGTAAACTAAGAAATGAAAAACAAAACTAAAAAAAAAAAAAAAAAAAAAAAAGATCAAGCAGCAAAAATCTGTTTCACTGCAAAACAGAGAGAACAAGATTCAGTCAAATCCACCAAAGAGGCACCCGCTCATCCATTGACATTTCTGGTAATGACATACTGTATCATTACCTATTATGTATACAGCTGTACTGTCATATTCATTTCCCCACAGAAAATAAGATACAAATTGTATGTGGATTTAATGAGTGTAAGGAGAACAATGGGTATTCAAATATGAATCCAAACATTAGTGTTTCAATAGACAATTCCACAAAATTATGTGAAAGTCCTTGTATTTGTTCTGCAATTGCTTCATCTAAAATTCTGTTTACCAGACAATAACAAGGGGAGAGAGAGGGACAAACCAGAGGGAGAATAAGAAGTGAAAATGTGTCTGCAATCGCTAGTTTAACCTTTGCTACTCCAACCAAAGAATTAAAATGAGCCAGCTTACTCTGAGGTGCAATGGTTTTTATATGAGGTGTGGGAATCATTTACATAAATTC
Organism: Myripristis murdjan; assembly: GCF_902150065.1. Taxonomy (NCBI): domain Eukaryota; kingdom Metazoa; phylum Chordata; class Actinopteri; order Holocentriformes; family Holocentridae; genus Myripristis; species Myripristis murdjan. The sequence goes on along the minus strand of NC_043987.1, from coordinate 23,188,223 downwards.
TACGTAGAGTGTTGAGTGGAAATAGGTGAGCCTTTGCATTCATTTAAATATTTAGTCTGCATATATAGAATGTTTGAAGATGATATCTGTTGAGATATCTATTCATCTCACATGTCTTGCTCTGGCTTTGAGAAACTTTCAAAATTGCATCTGAAAAGGGACTTTGGTCAATGAGCAAAGAAAGGATTGCTTTTTATTTCATCCAACCAGGAGGCCTTGGGCTTAGTCTTGGCTCGGGAAAAGCTACTATTCTGGTGAAACATCAGTAACCCAAACCACGGACTAAAACGGGAAGACCAATTCGAGATTTTATCCTCTTATCTGCAGCTCTGCAGTAGTTGTGAAATGTACCTTAAGCCAAGAAATTACCCTCTATGAAGTTTATTGTCTGTCTGCTTTGCCTGTGACTGCACTGCATCATCCAACAGTTGAGGTGTCAGACTTACCTCATAATTTCCCCAAGACCGAGAAATAATTAGTGTGAGGGCCATACTTGCTCTATAATTTCATGAAAATTACGTCTACCCCCCCATAAGTTTCCTGTGAAGATATCTGACAGCTTGGGTACCGAGAGACAGGCAGCTCGCTGTGGAGAGCAGAGCGTGGGCAAACTCAGCCAGCACTCATACAGTGAGGAGCGCTGAGGCCCCGTGGTGGCTGCCTCAGCCTGGCCGGTGGGATAAACACACCACCTACACTAAAAGCCTTACAAAAGAGCCACGGCTATTCCAACAGCTGTGACATGGCGGCCTCTACCCCGTGACTCTGGAATGAACAAGGTTTATTTATGGTTTAGATGGAAGAAAGGCTGAAAATACCTGATGTTGGTACTTTCAACTCCCCCGGCTGAGCTACTCTGGACAGCGGTAGGGTTTAGGGTTCGCCCCCTGGGGAACAGAGCTCTGTGTCTGTAAATAGTGTTCACCTCGGATTGACACACTTACAAGGAGCGCGCATAGGGGTTATTTTGACAGGGAGTGCAAAGCATATATAATTAAAAATGGCTAAGTGCCTGTGTGCTTGCTTTGGTCATTTTTGCCTTGTGCTTGTTCCCTATCCATTAGCTTTAAAGGGGGAAAATAGGGTTATACCTCTATTTTACACATCACCCAATAGCTCCAAGGAGAACTGCACTATCTGCATGATCCAGAGACTTGTATTGCCTTGTGGGCTCAATTTGTCCATTGTCAACTTGGACTCTTACTATGACTTGACTCTGATATGACGTTCTATGGATTGTGCTGAATATCAGTAATATAGTAATCATCTGATTTATATAACACCTTTGAAAACAAAGATACAAAGAGTTTCACAGTCCTAGAAAAATAAAACTGAACAATGTCCAAGATCAATGGAACACAAAGAACAATGAGGAATAAAACCGTAAAAAGCCTTACGGACAAAACAGAAGCAATAAATAACATATAAGGGTAAAAAAAGAGTGAAAGCAAATATCACATTAAAGGCCTTCTGATAAAAATAAGTCTTAAGAAGTGATTTAAAGCTGATGCCGACTCTGCCAGCCTGAGCTCCTCAGGCGAGTTGTTCCACAGCCATGGAGCTCTGACAGCAAAAGCCTGGTCATCTCCAGTCTTTAGCCCGGACGCAGGAGCAGGCAGAAGTGCTCTGCCCGAGGAGCTCAGGGTGCACACAGGTTCATGAGGAATCAAAAGTTCAGAGAGACAACTCCAGGCCATGCAAAGCCATAAAAACAATCCATAAAATCTTAAATTGAACAGGCAACCAGTGAAGGGATGATAAAAAAAAAAAAAAAAAAAGCAGTTCAACCTCTTTTTGGGCAAGGCAGGAAAACAGGCCAATGCAGCAGTCGACACAAGATGAAATTAATGCATGTATAATCCTCTCTATTATGACAATTTCACATGACAGTCAAAGAAAAGTGCTTGCTTTGTGTGTCCGTTTGCATCAGCTGACAAGTTTGATGAAAAAGAAGTTCTTGGGCTCGCTCTCCCCAGTGCCTATAATTATTTTATGTTCAAGAAGAGGACAGGAGCACAGGATATAGGCTCAGCTTAACAATATCTCTGGATTTGACTTATTAAAACTTGAAAGTACATTGCATTTCAATGCACAGCAATCCCCTAGTAAGGCCTTAATTTGCAAGCTTGGCTGCATGCCTGTGAAACCATGAGATCCTCTGACTCCATGCCAGTGCCGTGGTTTATACAGTCAGCAATCCTCTCACCTGTCTGCACACATACTGGCAGCCTCTTCATGCCCCACAGGGGTAAAAATAACTAGTTAATTATTCATCTCATGGAACTGATACTGTCTTTCATCATCTGAAATGTCTTGAGAAACATCTCAACTAGACCATGCACACAGACTAAATAACAGGAGGGATGCAGCAGAGGGAAAATCCTTGTAGTTGTGCCACCTATAGGTTAACACTATATATAAATATAAATTCAATAAAGTATATACATTACTCAGTACGGTTAATGATGTCAGCATCACAGTTTAAATGTGGCCTATGTAGGAAAACATACAGAAAAACAATGCTAACACTTTGAATCTTGGGTGAACTTTTTGAGTTCACAATATATTTATAGCTGAAGAATACATATATTAACACCTGAAGAATAGTTTCATAACAGCTGTAGGGTGCAGTCATTAATACTGATTGAGTCTTTACTGCAACCATCATCAGGAGTTATTACTTTAGTTATATTAGTTATTATGAGGCTCATGTTCTGGTGCTCTGAAAGTGTTTTTAACCAGACCTCATGTAAAATGCTTTTAAAAAAGTCCTTTTCAGAAACATCATTGGTTTTCATATCTTCCGTATTACAGTTTTTTTTTTTTTTTTTTTTAACATTTTTTAACTAAAAATCCCATGTTCACACGTTTGTGATTACACAGTCACACATTTTATTGAACTACAAATCTTTAATGACTCAGTTGTGTTGTAATAAACTGTATTATCAGTGTGTGTTGTTTTCTATGACCGACATATCAGACTCTTCACTCATTGGTCATGATGTTACCCAAGACTACATAAAAAATGACTTGTAACATCTTCACATGCTCTGTCGTTTCAATAAATGGTCTTGCTGAAAGATTAGAGATGTTGCTTATATCCCTGTCACAATAAATAAATAAATAAATAAATAACACTTACACTTGAAAGATTACTGGACTATAAGATAACTTTCTACAGTCTATCATTGCCTTATCTTGAATTCATACATTTTACTTTTGTTTATTTTTGTACAACTATACCATTGTAAGATAAACTTGCCTATTTAAAAGCCGTTTTAGCTCATCTGAACAACTAGAATATCCCACAGTAATTCCACTGATGATTAACCTGTAGATGCATCAGTGATTGGAACCAACACGTGGGGTCAACAATGATGAGATTCAAAGTATTTTTCAATAATTTAAGCTTATTATTTTCTGCTAAACTTTATCACACATATTTGGTGTTCACAATAATGCTTTATAATGTAAAATATGGGTATTCGTGTAACACATTGTAAAGTGTATTTAACGAGTGGATAACAGGTTTACTTACCATCAAATCAAACTTGCACCCTACCGACTGTATTGGCTTCCAAGCTAATTATGCACTTAGGCCTCAGGTTAGTGGCCATGTGAAAATCTAAAATAAATATCCTCGGCTAGTAGTCTAACCACCTACCTCTGTCTCGTTTTTTTTATTTTGTTATTAATAACTGGCTAACTGAGCTATGTAGTGCTCACTGGCTATCTAGAAAGGCTAAGTTGAAGATAAAAATAAATAAATAAATAGATTGTGGTGCAATTATGTGCAACGTTATGTAACTGTTATCAATTTAGAGACATGAAAGAGTTCCAGCAGTAAAAATAAAAGCTGTATATAATGTTAATAATATCGATATGATATAATATTACATAAAAATCATGTGGAAAATAGTCTGCATAAGTGGTTACGCTGCAGATTCCATAGAAACTTAGGGTATTAATTAAAAAAAAATCTATTCACTTAAAATGTGCAAAAAGGAAATAAAAACTATAAAGGGCACAGCATCAAAAACAAGATATTTGAGGAATACCTAGAATATTAGAAGCTGAAATATTTTTATTGCAAAGGTATTGCAAAAAACAACCAACGTGACCCACTCTTGCATCCATGGGTTAACTCAAGTGGTATTTTATCACTGTAAAAAAGTGCACAGTGGCTGCACAAAACCACTATGGTAATAATATGTGTGCATGTTCTTCTGAAACATTTATATATTCTCAATCTCTGTCATCCTATATAATTTATGATCGCAGCTTGTGATTGCTGTTGTAGGATGTAAACAGAGCTGCCGTGGGTCAGAGGTCACCGAAGTGGGTTCAGGCACAGCTATATATCATTTTTTGCACCGTCACCACAGCTTCTTTCAAACCAGGCACTGATATACTGTGGATGCTGGTTGAGTGTCTGTCTGCAGGCAGTTTCCAGTGGGGCGCCCACCAGTCTGTATCTGTCTGACTGCAGCCAGGGAGCCCGGGCCTCCCAATGCCCCATCCATAAGAGAGCTCGGCCCAGCAGGCAGCCTACGCAGATGCTGTGCATACCAACAAAAGGACAGCCGCCTACACTGTGTTGTCTAAATGATTCCCCAGCTCACATAACTGTGAAAAAAAGAGAACAGATTGTGAAGTGTGTGATCAGTAGAGGGTGGAAATTGTTTGGCGAAATACTTGCCTCAGTTTCCACAGAACTTTTCACTATTGTGGAGCAATGTTGCTTGAATAACACGAGAGGGGTCAGGGGTTGTGAGCTGGTCTGTGATTTCTGGCAGATGGCGCAGACAAGGGGATTGTTTTGATAAACTCCGGCTAAAAGTGCTTCATTCTTTTGAACACCACTGCATCCGTGAAGGTTAGAAGAGGGCGAGTCAAGTGCACTCACACACACAGCAGGCACATGTTCAGTTATTATTTCTGGCGGTTATTGCTGCTATAAAGCAAAAGAAAAAAAAAAGGAAAACAACCATAAACACACAAAGCATGCACATTTGCACGTACACAAGGTGGATTAATAACTGTGTTAGTTTGACAAATCATGAGAGGGTGCGACTTCCATCTGAGCTGAAATTTTCATCAAGATTTCGAAACATCTATTAAACCACAAGCTTTTAGCTCCTCATAAGCTTTTTAGCTTGACATGTTAATTATTACTGCTCATTAACACTTGAATTTATTCATGAAGTAGTAACTGTTTCCCTTCATTTCAAATGTACAGTTCTGGAAATCAATATGGGAAAGGTGTTGGAAGTGTTAGTTCGCATTAGTACACAAGCATGTCACTTCATCAGCAGTAAACCTGTGATTTTTGCTTCCATTGCTGTATGAAGTGATACCACCGATTTTCACCAATAGCATATTCCAAAAAGGAATAATTCCAGCATAACATTAGAGGTGCATCATTGCCACCCAGATGATGCTTTTTTCTTTTCTTTTCTTTTCTTTTTTTCATCAGAGTTTTGAAAAAGTAGTTAGGGGAAATCATCTGTATTCAGGCTTGCGTTGTGTAAATGCTTACCTCTTATGTTGGGCAATGCATTCAAAATATTGAAAACAGCCATTTGCTGTGCTGTCTACCTGAGTTGCCAAGTTTTACACTGGAGGATTTTTGGAGAAATGAGTTTTCAATATTCTCTGTGTACTCCATTTCAGAAAAAAAAAAAACCTTCTTGCTCTTAATTTCAGGAAATTTGTTGACTTGAGGCTATTTGGCTTTCAAGATTAAAGCTGAATTCAAAATTCATGAACCCGGTTTCATAAACTGGTGGTTCCTGGTACAATAAAATGATTTTAGCGAATGCTAATTATTGCCCGGCCTAAACTCTAATCAGGGATTTTTTTCCCCCCTGTCCTGAACAAATATGATACTGCTTTCAATCAAATATGGTTATGCAAGAGGTGAAGTCAGGCATGGCCCTTGTACAGCACAAATTGTTAATTGTCACCTGTCCACTCTGGCCTCAGCCAACCCCAGGATATACAAACACAGAGCTGGAACCAAAAGCTGTGCAGGGTTTTTAGATAGTTCCAGTTACTGGTCTGTGACATTAGCACAAAGTCTATTTTAATCACTTAAAATGAATTCAGAGTTTATGCAAGAATTTCCAAACCTCTGTCACATTATATGCCCAAATATGACACAGGTTCATAGCTCAGGGATTTCAACAACAACGGCTCTCACTTCTAGTTGCACATGAAGGTACTGTATTAGGAAGTTTGTTGAGTCTTTTAATTTTGAGGAGTATAGACACAAGCTTGTGTTAGTGCTGAGTTTGGTTGTAATAATGTGGAGACAAAAAAATGTCATGAGACAAACTGTATAGTAAGGCCATTGTGTCTAATACATTATTGCTTACTGTGCTATGAAGCGCCGCTCATCCCACCAATCCCTCATGTTTATCTTTACTCTTGATCATTTTATAAGGTATTTACTGTCTGACAGCCACTGCAAAAAAACACTATGGTGGTGTCGCCCATACACACCAAGGAGACATTCAACAGGAAGGGAACGGCAGTAGATGCATGGATACCCCTGACACTGCTGGCACTAATATGCACTAGTATGAAGTAAAGCCTAATATGCGCTCTATTCTCATACCGCACATCAGATTTGAAATGCCTCTTAAAGTTATTGTATATCCCATCTCTGGTTTCTGGCAAAACATCAGTAACACCTGAAGTTTTCCAACTGAAGCATCTGTGCATCCCTGCGATGCTCACCCTGCGGTACATCGAAACTTTATTTTGATTAGGATTGTGACTGGTGGAGATAATCACGCATCACTTTTTGAAATGAATTGCCTTCAGCGGAAAACACTTTGAATCAAGTGATTACATCACTGTAGGGTCCCTTTAAAGAGACTGCAGAGAAGCTGAACAAAAAAGCACCAGCAAATAAATCAGAAGGTCTCTTGTGGAACACTGAAAGACCTAAAAGCAGATACTGTAAGCACACAAGAGCCGCGTTTTCAATAATTACCTCTCGAAAAATTGCTGTAACTCTACAGTATCATTCAGGGTGTCAGGAAGAGTTATTAAATACTTTTCCACACAGTATTTACAAAGGTGTAGAAATATGCAAATTAACAACCATTTGGGCAGCAGCTGGTATTGCTACAATGATCAAATCAATAATCTGCTATTGATGATAGCTACAAGCCAGCCATCAGCGTGTGCCATGTGTGTGAGAAACTGTGTGTGCATTGCCCAGCCCACTTTGACAGCAAATGCTATTAGTGTGAAAGCCAAACTGAAGATCTTTTTGTCCCTTTTATATTCCAGGGGCAAATTAAAACAGAATTCATAGCATTTTATGGACGTTGTGTCCTTTATGATTGTGAAATGAGCAAATTAATACATTTTTATGAAACATGTGTAGGCTTCAGTGCTGTGTGGTTTAGATCTCGCTCATGCACACCCGAGAGCCCCAGAGACAGCAGCAGTGTGTAGGTAACACTGCTGAGAACAGCTCCTGCCCTGCTTCCGGCCTGCGGCTCTCATGTGTGAGGAGTGCAGCATATGGAGGCAGTCAGCTGAAAAGCCTGTGGGGTCCATGAGCAAAGATGATACAATGGGCTGTTTTTTGCTCCAAACATGTATGACCGTTGCTTTTGCAATTTAATTTAATTGTAAGAGTTATACTCAGCATAAGCAGCATTAAATTCCACTGATTTGTCTCTGTATTGGACCACTGACATGCTAAACCCTTGTTAAACCTAGTTTTAGATAAGTGCCTATGTTCAAAAGGATGTTCAAAATATGTCCTGCTAAATTACAGGGAAATGTGTATAAAATTATGCAAATGACAAGCAGATATTTTCTGTTTGATGGGGTGGTGCAGCTATAAAACAATGGCATCTTGGGTTTGAATATTTGACTCAATATAAGCAAAATGCAGCTTCAATGAAGTGTTGCAGCCAGCAGGCGCAGAATATGTATGTGACACTGCCATACAATATGGAATTTTTTTCCTAACTTCCTAACTTTTCCTAACTCCTTTCCTAACTGTCTGAATGAAAAGCAGACACTTCAGGACTATGGGTTTATTACCTTTGTACTTTTTTTCTTTTTTTCTTAAATCATAAAGTGGTCTGTTCAGTGACACACTTGGACTGACCCTGTGATCCCACGAGCCAGCCAGATATCACCCGTCTGGGACAGATGCAATCACAGTAATCCTTCCAAGTGACTCTGAGGCTCCATAGGATGAAACCATTAAAATGATTCAGACGTGCCCACTGCTTCGATCGGGTCACTGCACAGCGTCGATGACCCCTGTGATTCTGACTGTTGCTGATGAACGGGTCCAGTTGTTACCCATCTAAAGTGAAAGCCACACCTGCATGTATTATTTTCCAACAAAGACTATTTAGCTAAATGTGTGTGTGGCCCCCTGTTGAATATTTCATCGAGGTCTAGGCCAAACAACAGTTATTATCCAAACACAGCGAATAACAAAGGAGCTAATGGCAGGCATGTCGGCAACCAAACTCTGTTTTTGAATAAACATTGATCAGCAGTTTTCATTTAGCTATTCAACATATAAATATATTTTCAATTGTTTTAATGTTTGCTCTGTGAGGATATCATTGTCAGCTGTCGCCTGAGTGGAGAAAACTGACTGAGTGTACAAATATGGTCATTTTATTTCTAAGCAAATGTTGGCTGATGGTTGATGTTAGCCTTTTGTGCTCTCCCTATTAGTGAATGTTTCTTCTGTGTATTTTACAGCTGCACCAGTTGGCGACACTCCGGGGGATCACGTGTTCAAATGAATTTACAGGGAACTCTGATGTCAGGGAGATTGTCTCTCATTATTTTATTGTCATTCTGCTCAGCGCAAAGTCACTGACTATCCAAGAGAGGTTCAAAGCCCAGGTACAAACCATTTCAAAGACTTATGATGGTTGAACAGCATGTACCACACAATAAAACCTGAGCATTCATTATTATGCAAATTGTAATTTTCTCTCTGGGGCCTCCATTTTCTCTGTTCCCTCACAATACAACAGTGTTCTCTGTTACCTCACAATGGTTTTTGCTCTGATCTCCCTGTTGATGCTTCGAATATGAAACCAATAACAGCCAGGACTCTGCACATGAAACACCCCAGTGGATGTTTTTACTGGATACCTTTGTGTATTCAGTGAGGCCACATCACACCAAATCAATAATGGTAACAATTTCTCATTAAGGTGGTTGCATAACGTGAGAAAGAATGAGTGAGGTGTGGGCTGATTCATATCACAAATTCGCCATGGGCCTTTTCCTCTTAAATTAGACTTAGAATGTGAAAAGCCCAGGTTAATTTTTCCCCTTACTTGCATGATTTGGGCCTGCTGAAGTTGCAAAATTAAACCTTTTTTTCCCTGTAATATTTCTGTCTCCCCTGGTAACACTTCGCCAGTGTGTAAAGTACATGGTATTTCTATCCCAATATTATCATAAAATTCAAATGAAAAGAAAAAGTGCTTAATTGTTCCCGTAAACAGCACAAAAACATTAATACCCCGGCAACAAAGCAGTCCCATCTAGTCCCATATCTGTTGTTGTGACTCATCAAGCTGCGGTCATGCTTGCAAGCTTTGTCATTCCTGTTGATAATATCTGTGAATATGGTCTGATATTAGGTAAACACAATTGAGTTAACTGACTGTTTCAAAAAGTGCCAAGTTATTTCCTCCAAACAGATTGTTGACTCTGTCTCCTGGCAAATGGAGACGCAACTTGTGATTGAAACTGCCAGGAGAGTTAAGAGTTTCTTGTAAAAGTTAAGATATGGGATTACTTAACTTTTTGTTGGAAAGTGGACAATTTAAGTTATTACTTTATTGCTGCTTGTAAGATTTGTTATTCCCCCATGGACAAAGATTTTGCAGGGGAAAATATTAACCAAGCAGAATCAGTTTATAATTGTGTAAATTACCATTTCATACAGCAATTATTCCATTCATGTTTTCATAACTGCAGCTGGATTGGGTTCACCCTCAGCTCAAAAATCAGTACAGTGATTTGTGAGTGCTGGAATATAATCCAGTAAAACTGAGACAACGTATCCAAGAGACAGCATGCAAAACATTAAAGGTCTACTCGGGGTCGCCTACATATCAACATTTGCTGTCCTGAATTCCCATTTCTGTGATGTGAATGTAACACAACAGATGGCCTTAGTCAACAAATAGTCTAATGTTGAGTAATGGGCAAGGCAGCCATCATATCTGGTGCATTTTATCATCATGTAAGCGCCACAGAGGAAATATGTCGTGTCACGATATCAGCAATCACAGTATAAAGGCTTGGTGTGTAAATTCAGAGGCTGAAATCATCACAGTGGCTTGAAAGTGTGGCGATTAAACAAGAACCATATCTTTCATAAAATTCAAAAAGGGTGCTCAGTCATAAGAGATGTAGCTCAGTCAAGTGTGTTCATATCTTTCACAGTCACAATCTAACACAGTAAAATGGCGGGTTGGTGTGTTTAGGAGATTTATGAAATTCGGGTGCAATCGTGTATGAGTGAACAGACACAAAGACGGGTGGAGAAATCATGCAGTGTGTTTCGTTATGTGGGAATTATGGAATAATGTCAAGATGTCACAACTTGGATGGGCAGCTTGAATTATTTTCAGTGTTTTTCCCTATCCAGTGCACAAAGCCAAGCGTTTATTTTCCCTGTAGGGTTAAGTGAATCTATAAATTTGTTGGCATTGCTGTGGCTGGTTGCATCACTGCAGAAGCATGATGAGATGAAATAAGTTCAGTCATGTTTGTGTGTGTGTGTTTCTTATTTTTTTTAAGAGTCCTTGACTTCAGCCTTTTGCTTTTCTTAGTATTTCAGAGGCATAAAAACATGTAGGAGCTAACCTTGGTTTCTATGGCTTGTGCATGAATGAGTAAGCTGTCATTACCAGCAGCTTGTGAGATTACAAGGCTACCAGGGATTTGTAGCGCCAAGAGGTTAGCTGTCACATGTTGCAGTCCAGGTAAACACACATTCAGAAAAATGAATTTTACACAGCATACTTGACATGAAACACAACTATTTTTAGCGAGATTAATGTCTTACCATGAACAGATTGCTCATATGTACATCATATGTGCATAAATGCAAGTTTTTTCACCATGAACAGTCTTGGCCAAAAAACAAAGCAAAACAAACAAAACAAAAACAAGGTGATGGTAAGCAATTTGGTATGAATCTACAACATATAGTATGTGTTATTTCTTTAACAGACAAACTGAAGTATGTAGGAAATACTCCCACATACACATATGGAGCATTGGTACAGAAAGGCGTGCACACAATATGAAGCACATGCACATGCATGTATAACACACTTGCATTAATATTTAGACGTGTGAATGTGTGTGTTCACATATGTACAGCATGTGAGAGTGCCTTCGTTTATTTGGAAGGTACTGCAGTATAAATGGAAGACCAAAAAAAAAAAAAAAAAAAACACACATGGGGTTGGGGCAAGATGTTCTGTGAAGAGCAGTCGCATCACAGGCTGCCATCCGGCTGCCTGTTGTCTCACCACCTACACCGACACATGCAAACATCACTTAGCAATTTTTTTTACGCACTGCTGAACAAAATTAGCCCTGGGCTCTGTTAATGAAATCTTGAAATGTATCCAATGAAAAATTGCTAGGTGACAGCAGGGTCTGCATGCCACTGTGTTTCGTATGTTCATGAGTGTGGTCTGTGAGAGCGCTTCATCGGCTGTGTGTGAGCACTTCCTATCTGTGTGTTTTTGCGTGTGTGGGTGTGATTAAGTCACACACAGTGACACATAGTATCCACCTGGGCCAAGTAGGCCATTGCAGCATACAGAAGACAATGACTTTGCATCTGTATGCTTCCCTTTGATGCACCATTTATTTGGATCATTAATGTGTAATTGCCTTGGCCTCAGTTGGGACATACAGTATAATCACTAACATGTCTTCAGATGATGAGACAGTCATTAACGTCATGAACATCCCTCATGTAATGTAGTTTTTGTTCAACATGAATTCCAGTGTGGACATGATTATGCTGTCTACCTCGCAGCAGCCTCTCATTGTTTTGGTTTGTGCGGCTCCTGACATTTCCATGTAGCATAGCACACAATCTTTCAAGAGCTTGGGAGGGCCAGGCAGATATTGATCATCTGACACTTGCTTAATGTGCGCTCATTAAGAGCAAACAAGGACTTAATTAAAGCTCAGATATCTTCTCCTGTAGATACAGTATGAACAGAGGCATTCTCATTTAATCATCCATCAGAAAATTCATTAATATGACTGAATGGCTACCACTGAAGTCCAAAAAGACGATACCACAAGACTGTCTTGTGGTATCAGCAAAGATTATAATCTGACCACTAGCTTCTGCTGTAGGTTGATTGTCTTATATGAGGGGGGACAAAAAAGACCCTATTAACCTTAATATTCGCTACTGTGTATATAAATGTCCCAGAAATCATTAATAAATAGCGCTCAAATGGCAGATCTGACACCCTGCAGTTGTGCATGTGCACACATAATGACTTCATCAGGTCCCCTAATTTACATACAATCAAACTGTGCAGTGAGCCATTAAAGAGGACAAGGTGGAACACGTATGAAGAGTCTGTATTTTCTTATTAAACAGCAATGGCAGGAAATTAATCAGTCAGTCATGAGCAGCTGCCTGTTGGTGGAAAAACCCTCTGACTGCTGGCAAATTCTGTCAGGTTGAGGTCAAATCTCTATCTGGGAACCTCAGGCTGTAGCCGCGTGCCCAGGACACCTATAATGCTTCAGTTAAATAAAAGAAAATTAAAACTGAACTTTCCCTGTCAAAAGCAGGTAGATAATTTTCTCCTAAAAGAAAAACAGACTCATTATTTTGATGAGAAACAGCTGGTGCGCTGCCAATTAGGCAGTGAATTTACATTATTAGTAACTGAAATTTGCTACTGGCAGTGGCGGTTTTTTGTGCATGTGTTCAGAAGGAAAATTGGCTCTCAACAGACAGGCCTCCCTTTCCACTCTTTATCAGAGAGAGATATGACTTTGGCAAAAGTTGGGGATAGATGCATAACAAAACAATGCATGCACAAAAAAGCAGCTCGAAAACACTGCCAAATCAACATGGCAGATGGAGTGAAAAATGTGGGATTTGATTGTGTTCTTCAGAGGCTCGGGACCGTGTGATACCCAGTTTTTCAAATCAATAAATCATCAAAGTTTCATTGCACAGATGGTATTTTCGCTCCATTCAAAATAGATAATAAAGTGCAATGAATACTTAAAGTGAAAGCTGACACCCTGAAGTTTAATTCCATCAAATGCATGTCAAGGTCTAAGTGGTCTGGAATGAACTCTCATTAAACCTTAGAAAGTTGGTTTGCTAATAATAACAAGTGAGTGTCTCAAAGGCTAAATGAAAAATGAGACCTTCTGACCTTTTCACAACACGGATCTTAATATTTGGTGATTAAAAATTCAGAGGACGTTTTCACTCTTTAGGGAAGGTCAGGGAGGTGAGTGTGATGGTGAATAGGAAGGTATTTGAAATGATAATTTCATGTGCCAAAACATATTTTTTTGTCATTTAAATTTCTGACCAAGATAAACTTTGCTCAATTAACATTCAGCCCGTGTTGTGAAGCGATAAGCATATTTTTGCAACATGTTTCACATGCCAAAATAAGCTTTGTGTTGTGCATATGTCTTATCAGATATTCTAACAGGAGCACAACACAAACAGACACTCAGCGAAATCCCTTTGTTAGTCCTTGATCTCCTTGGGAAATGTCTGACCTTTTTGAAGCAGAGTTAGGGAACAGCGAGTGATGATATTATAAGAGATTATGAAAAAGATTATTAAAAAAATACCAGGCAATGGGTAATTTCCACAAACGCATTATCGTGATTGCACACACACAATGTCACTTTCATGGCTGCCTACATACTGAAAGTTTCCTGTCCTAAAAGTAACTGGCAGGCAATGTTATGTATTTATTCAAAGTTATTTCTTGGCCTAACAAAGTGACACACACCTCCTTAAATTAGCGGTTTCCAACCTTGGAGTTTGGAATAACAATTTTCTGTTATACAAAATCAATATCCTTTGTATTTTTCTTGGTTTCTCAGTAATTTATGCATTTTCTTGGCAAATAATGACCATCGGGCTCCTCTGATCATAGCCAGATTTAATAACCTGTTTCATTTGGCTATGACTAATGTTTTACATTACTGTTGAAGATCTAACATTGTGCTGTGTAACTTATTCAGCCATGATGACAATGGTCTCAATTTTATTTATTTTTGTTAATTTAGTGCTCATCACAATGTTTCTGAACACCATTTTACCAGCATTTCCAGCAAAAGTCACCACTACAGGCTGCTCCAACACTGACAGCCCTTCTAAAAAATCTAAAAATAATATAAATATTCTGCCAATATGAAGGTTGAGCCAATGTCAGGAATCAGCCATGCTCCCTGCAGCATTTTGTGAAATCAGGACCAAAATATCTGTCTGATAGCAGGTCAAAATTATCTCAAAACCTGTATTAATCTAAATTTTTAATGCCCCATAATATCATAATATGAAAATTGTGTGCTTGTTTGGGTTGATAATGAATTTAGCCACTTCCTGCACATTCCTGTCCATCAGACATTTGATGGCTTGTGCTCTATGCAATACAAAACAACGGTCACATTTAAAAATTTGTATTTCTCTGTTTGTCTCGTTGGTTTATATCTGTGCCTGGCCACTCACATTGGAGAAACTAAAAATTTAATTAGCTCCCCTTGTAATTCCCAGTCTCTCCAAAGCACACAAATGTGTAAATATTTATCTGTCTAAAATGTCATTAGGAACAATATTATCACTCGTGTGTTGTGCTGGGGAGAAAAAATATCACCAGTGTTATACAGCTGACAAACTGCAGGGTTAGTTTGCATAAAAAGTGTTACTGTACTGCACCGCCACCACGCTGGATAAGGACAGGCTTTGTGGATTTCAAGAAGCACAATGCTTTTCTGGGTGATACGACAGGCCACACACTTCTACAATTAAAACAAACACAAAAAGACAAACATAAACAAACATAAAATTTTGTTCACTCTTTAGGATCACAGTAGAGTGCAGAGCTCTGCCAAGGTCACAGCTGGAGCTCACCACCCTGTTTGTGCTACGCCAAGCATCGTTTCAGCACTGCTGTTGTGATACGACACACAGCTCTCAGCCAATCAGAGGAGGAAGTTGGTCAGCGCTGCTTTGACCTGTGACCGACTTCAGCACCCGCCAGCATGACGTTGCATGGATGCCTTTGGGAACTATGGCCCCGTTTGTGCTAAACCCCAACCACAGACTTTATACAGGCCACGGCCCCAAC
Organism: Myripristis murdjan; assembly: GCF_902150065.1. Classification (NCBI taxonomy): domain Eukaryota; kingdom Metazoa; phylum Chordata; class Actinopteri; order Holocentriformes; family Holocentridae; genus Myripristis; species Myripristis murdjan. The sequence continues at coordinate 23,172,831 of NC_043987.1, read as the reverse complement.
CATTACCACACCTCTTTGTGGCCGTTTGTACGGTGGCCCTTAGAGCTCAACAAACAGCAGTTTAAGGAAACATATGCAAATAAACAAAGCACAAGCAAAAAAAAAAAAAAAAAAAAAAAAACATACCACAAATTCAGACGACACAACAGGATAGACTAGATTCCAGAGTATCCCTGAATGCATTTCACACCGACCGGCATGAAATTGGGTCTTTAAAGGAGGCTCTAAAAGCTGCTACTCTTTTCGTTCTAACACTGTAAATATGTCACTTTAATATGTTTTGAAGGAGCCAAGTAGATTACCAAAATGTGATCGGTTTCTCCAAATAACGCCCATTTGGAAATTTGCTCCAATCTTTTCAGAGATGCCAAACAACTCTCAAGCTAGCCACACTACAAAATAAGCATGCTTATGGTTGTTTACAAAATAAAAGCTTTATTCACAAATGACATAACAAATATCTTATAACCAAGAGTGGTGCTTGACACATTAACATTATATCTAGTTTCAACAAGTTGGCTGGCTGCCAGTATATTAATATGATGTGACCAGTTGACATGAGAGAAACATTAGCTTAAATCTTAAATTACAATTGTTTATAACATCAGAAAACTGTTATAGTGTTAATAATTCACACATTTGCACGGATGACACTGCTGGTCAGCATCAGAACTGTCCGCCTCGCAGTCCGTCAACAAACAGTCTCGGGTGATGCAATGCATTCTGGGGAAGTTAAATACAACCAGTACCCTCAGATTGTGCACAAAAATTTGGCAAATCTGCTATACATCTGAGCATGCCTCACGTACACAAAATCCACATACTATGCAGGTGAAACACACTGCATACTAAATCTGACATCATGCTTAGTATGAACAGTACATTAGTAGGCGATTTCACACACAGCCTCTGGTCTGTGGTTGGCCTGACAAGCTAACGTTAGCCACAGAGGCCCTTCTCTCTGTAAAGACGTTAGCAACCATATGGCCTGACATTGGCAACCACTTTATTTGCAATAGTTCACTTTTTCATTCAGATATAAACTGAAAAATCTGTGACTTCCAATCAGGCTGAGAGTTTGAACACATTCTGATGTAAAAAAAAAAAAAAAAAAAAATAATGATGGAGGACAAAAAAACGTGATTAAATCTTAAAACAAATTAGACCGCTACATTGCACTGTGGAACAAATTTAATTCATTTGATTAATTCACCAAGTTGAACACTAAAGTGCACAGTTGCTGAAGAAGGCCTGGACAAAGACATCAGACAGCTAAGCACCGAGTGGAAAAGCTCGTTCACACCCACTGCCCACTCTTATTTGCTAGAATTGAAACACCAGACTATTTTTTTTTTTTCGTCGTCACACCATTTGAAGATGTACTTCAAACTGAAAACATAAAAAACGTGACACCCATTTTGCAGTCCTTTGTTTCTGATGGGAACACTTAGAAGAGAATTAAATTTTGACCTGAAAGTATTATATCCCTATTTTGAACAACATGCTGCTTTAAGATTAGAGGCTCCCTTAGGCATTTCTAAGCAAGAGACTTTAATTAAAAATACTTTTATTTTCCACTGATGATTTCATTGCATGGCAGTTAGAGGAACTAAGCTGCTTTAGTAACTACATTAGACTACCCTAAAAAATATTCAATAATGAAAATAAGTGTGAATGTGGAATCCATATCTACAGAGGGGGGCAAAGATGAAACATTTTTCAAACAAAAAAATAAGACTGGATGCTGATTTTATAATTTATGTGTGGAAATGTTTAATTTAATAGATTTGTATTGTCTGAGTTATTTATCTACTGATAACCCATGTAGTGATAATTTGGATACTGGACTGAGGAAATGCAAGACTTGCCCTTAAATCTCAGTTCAGTCTTACTGTTTTATGTAAACCTCTTTGATTTTTTGCAATTCCAGTAACAGTGCGCTTTTAAATCATGAATATATTTTAAGAACATCTGAGCAATGTCTTAATATCCAGACCAGTGGTTTTTACAAAGAGGGGTCCTGGGAACCTCACAGGTCCTTGAAGGGCTTCCAAGGGCTCCCCAGCAAAATGACAAATAGTTTAGTTCCACAATAATTTAATCCACCAGAATTTCATACAAAATACAAAAATCATATTGGTGATATGTCTGTGTAGGTTCTCAGTCATCCAGGTCATGGTTATCCACGTAGGGTTGAATCGAGGTCAACTGGACTCTTTCTAAGCTGAGCAACACATTGAAACAGAAGCTGGTCCTCGCCAAAGAGCCCACACAAGAAGAGCAATGTGGTGTGGTGGTCCAATTCGTCAGGGCGGGACTCCTCAACTCTTTTGAGGACCACAACGTCCACATCTTGGATAGAGAGGACAGATGGTTTGAAAGAGGAGTGAAGGAGGCGATCTATGTCAAGACAGAGAAACCATCTCTCAACAGAGGAGGAGGTGTTCCAACCTACAATACCATACCATCAGCCTTTCCCAGGAGGCTGAACCTTTCCCCCCTGACCTCTCCCAACCCCAACAACCACCACTCGCTCCTGGAACCAGTGACCCAAACAACCGTCATTCACTCCAGCACTCAGGTGACTCTGACCCTGTAGTTTCAACGACCTCACACAGGTTAAATACCTGGGGCTCCCCTCCAGTCTGTCAGAACCGAAGAAGCTTCTTGGATGAAACATCTTCAAGAATCTACAAAAGGCTCATTTATGCTCCCGTTACGTATGAAAATAGATACGTCTGTTCGAAAAGTGTATAAATGTCTCTGCCCCATACGTCCTTTCCTTTGGCATGGATGTTAAGCAACAAATCCACAAGAGTCATAAGTTTCTGACAACAAAAAGCATTGCGATGGTACAGGAGGCAAAATGGAGGCAGGTTATAAATGGCGATGGTCTGCGAGGTCAGGAATACACCTCGACAGGAGGACGGAGAATTTTTTTGCCTCTGATATCACCAATGAGAGAGACTGACTTCTACGTGTGTCGCTCATAGACCAGTGCAGTGCAGTGGTGCTGCTCCATGTCATCCAAATCATCCGAAGCTTCCTGCAAACGTGCAGAATACGGACGAAATGAACGCAGAGTACAGACAGAAGGCTCCGTCTGTTTCTGTATCCAAACTTAACGTTGAGCATAAATGAGCCAAAAGATTCCAGTTGACCTCAATTCAACTCTACATGCACATATCAGTGATCATTTCAACATTGTATTTCAATCTCCTCGCTTTGAGTGGTTGTCGGTGTTCAAAATCGGCACAAACAATTTAATACATTACACAAAGCTAATTATCTTTCCATATCAGGGTCCTTAAATGTCTGTGGCTTTGTGAAAGTCAACTTGGGAATCTGAAACATGAAAACGTTGGAAATCCTCTGGGCTAGACAACTGTGGCATATAAGCTTTTGTTATCTGAAATGTGCAGCTAAAAAGGAGAACGATTATGGTGTTTATGAGATGATTAGTTGAACTGGTACTGTAATCCAATTTGAATATTTATGCCTGGCCAGAGTTTTAGATAGCTCTAATATTACCTATTTCCTATATATGAGTGTTCTTGTGTGAAAATTGACACTGTAAAAAAACAAACAAACAAACAAACAAACAAACAAAAAAGTTTGAAGAAATTCCAAAAAACAAACAAACAAACAAACAAACAAACAAAAAAAAAAAAAAAAAAAACTGTCAAATACCAATTGGTAAATGATCATAAAATCCAAAATAGTATATATCACCTCAGCAGATACATTAAATTACCATACGTCACTTTAATTTTTACTGTCATAACATGTAGAAAACACACAATTTTACTGAGAATATAAACATTTTGGGTAAAATTAATAGGAGTACCGTAATTTGAAATGCATATCATGACCTTTAAATTACTTCTAATTATTCAGTTTAAATTACAGATTTAGGTTGTTTACATTCAAATATACAATATAAAATCTTTCACCATTCACCAAAACATACCTTAACTATAAACATATGCTGTAATATACTGTGAACAAGTTTATATTACAACTGTTATTGTAAGTTATTGTATACAGGTTTACAACACATCTGTTTATCATAGAAATTTACCGTAAAGAAACAACAGTTCTCGACTGTGAAATTTACGGTTCTCAAAACAGCGTACCGTAATGCTGTACACATAGCTGGAAACACAGCTGCCAGTATATTACCATAAATTTCACAGTATTTTCTTTTTACAATGTCCTACAAACCATTGCTCAACTGTCCCAGTATTCACCTCAAATACAACAAGAGGCGGACCTGTCAGAAAGAGACAACTGTCTAAAAGTTATGTCAGAGAACACAACAGCTGTGTACAGTCATCTATAGGTATTACATAATTGTGGATCCCAGCGCAGAGATCATGTGCTGTGACTCATCTGTTGAAAAAACAAGTGAAGGACACCTTTAGCTGATCCCTGGGCCTCCAGGCGGCCGTGACGGCATCAGTCATCCTCTGGACGGGCGAGGAGGGGCTATGGCCCAGAAGATAATTTAAGAAGCACGCAGAAATTGACAAAGGGAGCAATTCAGCAGTCGAGACTGACTTTATTATCTCCCGCAGACCTTCAAGAACACCTGGTAATTTTGAAAATGAAATGAAATAAATTTGGATAATTAGAGATAAAGATGGAAATTGCACTGCACAATTTTGTACAACATTAGATGACTGCGGTTCCTCTACAAAAGCAGTAATGAGGTTTCTGATACCCCTGAAATGACTCTGACACATGTTTGAAGACAAAGGTTATTCCCCTCATTAAATTATAAAAATGAACAGTTTTCACACCCTGTAATAAAAGATGTAGATATGACGATAACACTTCATGTGCAGCTTGTAGATTAGAATAAATTAATGCATCTGCACATTCTGTGAATTTTTTTGGATACATCGTGGCCCCAGCTCAAATCGAAAGCAATCAGATTATCCGCCGTTTCATGTAATTGATTGCATCACATATTGTAATTTTTTATCAGATGTTCAAAGATCTGTTAAATTAGGTTAAATTTTCAAAGTAACCTTCCCAGAGTAAACCGGCCCTCCTCTGAGCTGTGAAGGCGACCAGGGAAGGTCATAGATCCACCGGATGGATCTGATGCAGCTATAACTTTTGGTTACTACTGCACATCAATAGCTGGAGAGCTCCATAAAATGTATATCAGATGTGCTTCTTCATATGACCTTCGGATTGGATGAATGCTCTGCCAAGGCCTATAAAGTGACTTAAAGAAAAAAAATCCATGAAAAATATAGCTTGAAATGCTCTGATGAAGGTTTATGCCAAGATCCTTAGCCCGATACAGCCATAATCAAAAATGTGACACAATTTAGGTCTTTGTATCATCACTCTAATGTCTTTGGCGGATTTCTGGGAACTCCGTAAAACACATTTTTGTGCAGAAAAGTGACATTTATACTGCCTGCGGTTAGGTATGGGAAACTGGTGCCAATTTTAAACGAAACCTTCATTGGTAGGAGCTGAAATAGCAATAACATATCGGACAGCGTTTCATCAAGGCATCAAGGCTCATCAGATTTGCCCGTGTGGCTCTGTCTAATCACTGAGACCTTGCAGCGTACAATAACGTAGACAGTTGTCAAATTTGATATCAACTGTTCACATTTCGTGCATCTCCAGGCACACTGTAATATTGGGTATATTCATTCTCGGCTCCTTTTTGCGATGATGGATCACCTTTCTCGAGCAGTGTGTGCACAGAAGCTGTTTTATTAGTTTTAGGAACACAATGGAAGAGACTGGGGACCGCAAACAACACAGAGAAGTAAACCCTGTACGTGACAATCATCAGTTTATTCTCTGTTAGTGTGGAGCAATGCTGGCAGTCGGCCAAAAGTAAAATTATATGGTTTCTGTCCTGTAATATTATGAGTTGTCTGGCTCCGTTTCTCAGGGCCAGTCTCACCATGCAGCCACACTAGGCTCATAATGTAATAGTTGGGTCTTTCATTTTGATTAGTGACGTTGTTATTGTGCTTAACTGAGTTAACTTGTAACGTATTTCAAGCAGTGGTTCCATAAAACCACAAAAAATGCTCCAAAACAATCAATACAAAATTGGTATTCAAGATAAAATATACAGCATGAAAGATGCCAGCAAAGCCATAACCCCCCTTTTAACCTGTTTATTTCAAACAATTAAAAGGAAGCATCATTCATTATGAACATTAATTCATGCACTTTGAGCTATGACAACTCAAGGAACATTTGTGAATATGAATAAATCTCTGACCTTCTGACCTCTGATTTCAAGATGTCCAACTTGGTGATAATGTTCTTTCGAGTTATCGAAGCTGCTCAAAAACGTTGTGATGAATGGGTGAAATTTAATGGACTAAAAAGATGGGTTGTCTAAGCTTCTCAGCCTAATTGAACTTCATTTTAAAGCATAAAATGTTTCCAGAAAATCCCTCCGAGTGCTCGCACAGCTGTCATGTCTCTCCTATTCCTGGTGGAGCTGTATTAGTGTGGCACCACAGGTAGTGGTGATGACAGTAATGACTGCTAAATGGTAAATGTTCAGTGATATGAACATAAGTGTCTTAGGGGCAAAGGGAACACATTAGAGATCCTGCCCTCCTCCCCAATTTAAATTAATCTAAGTAAAATAATCTCTGCAGAATTGCACTGAAACCCATTCAGATCACTGGTGTGATATCAGGAAGAATACATAAGAAAACATAAGCCCTTAAATTGACCAATAAGCAAAAGGAAAAAAACACTTTGCAGCCACTTACAAGATACATACCTCTATTTTCACTGTACAAGTACAAAGAGATGTCATTTAGATCAAGGATGAAAAGTTATATAAAGCATAAAAAGTAAGCCAGTCGAACACTACAGAGTATATCATGCAAAAACATAAAATAAAAAATATATATAATGACATAAATAAACAGAGTAAAAGAATGAAGTGGGAGCAAGTGGAGCCAGTAGTGCATCAAACTGCATCGAGCAGATTATTGCACTTTGTGGGGTGTGGGGTGTGTGTCCAGCAGTGTGATGGCAGCAGGGGTAAAAACTGAAGGCTACATGTGAAGGAAGTGTCCATGTTTGACAATACAATGTTTCTGCAGGATTTCATTGGAGGAATGGGTGTCTTGACAACTTGATGTGCCTCCAATAATTCTCTGAAATTGTCCTTTTGGATTACAGCCCAAGAGTGAAACCCAGTAATGCCTGAACTACATTAAAAATGGGCTTTAACCCCTTGGCACTGCCTCAGCTTGTGCAATAGCTAATCATTCTGAGTGCTTAGGAGTTTATTAGGATGTCTCTGTACTCAGAATAACACAGAGGGCCATTTTCATGACCAAGGTCAGTATCCCAGTGTCACTCCTTGGTGCCTTTACACATGTGAATAACTAATATCATGCGGATAGCATATGAAATTCAAACCATAACTGGTACCCATCAGTTTGTATTTAAAGATGAAATACAGAATTTCCCCAGTTTCCCCTCTTTGTCATCCCCCAGTACAGCGATGTCAATCATGTGCCGTCAGCTCACCGGTAAATCACCCAAGTCAAAACGGCAGCTCAGGCCATGTAATTTGACTTTCAATTATTGTAACTTTAATAATGAATAATAACACAGCTTGTGATGGTGTAAATACTGCAGCTTCACAGTAACAGAAACTGACAGCCTGCACTTCAACCTGTGGATATCAGTCAGGTTGACTTAAAAAAAAATTTTCATTATAGCTCTTGTCAAGCTAGTATGCCGACCAACTACTTAAATTACTGTAGACTTACACATGGCGTTGGAGTGGATCTTTTACTTGTAACAACACATGGATGAACAGGAAAGACACTGGCTTGCAGGATAGATACTGGTGGTGCCCCAGAAGATGATGTGTCTTTTCTGCATTTAGATTTTGATGCATAAAATGGATCACATCCTGTGTGCAGGCGACATATTCCCATGTTTTTCAAAAATGTCTTTAGGCTAGCAATCTATGCATCTCCATCTCAGCAAGCTGGTATTATGTAATCTGACTCCTTGATCCCAATGAGTCAAATTGGACAACTTAAAAAAAAGAAAAGAAAAAGATTGCTTTAACATAGAAAAATATATATTAAACAGGAATATTTTGTTAATAATACCCTTAATGCCTTAACTTACAGCTTAATATGCTGCACAGGGCAAGTACTGGCTCATAGGTGTTAATTAAAACACTTTGTAATAGCAATTAGATCATGTAGATACAATTCAGCCAGAATGTTCAACCAATTGAAGAAAACAAGGTGCACTGGTTGTGTAGCCTGTTTGTCGTCTGTCTGTCTGACACAGGCCTTGCTGCTGCTGCCAGAGCTTAACTAGTGATATGGGCTGTATGGCTCACTCTTCAAGTATCTGCAGGAGCCAGCAGGTAATATGATTAAACAGTTATCTACCAAAGCTATAATACATTTTCTGAGTTCTTAAGCTCACTCGTCACAACAATCTCGTTTTGGTTTTGGTAGCCCACCTTATTCCTCGCCGTCTCCCACTGTGATTTATCACCCGTTAGACTTGGCAGACACATGGTTATATTTTGGTGGAAAATCTTTCCAGAGTGAAGCTTCTTCTTGGAGAGCGGCTATGATTTGAAAAGTCAATTTTAATCACATTGCGTTTTGTTCTGCAAGTTATGCAGCTTGATGAGAAACGCTCTTCCCCGGCGTAGCACTTTTCTTAGGTCTTTGAGAACGAAATCACCCCCATGATATTCAGCCGTAATGTAACGTTGCTCTCTCTCATTTTCTATTGCATAAATAGCGTTCATTCAGTGGATTTCACTTCGTGTTTTCAGAATAAAATAAACTTGGATGAATGAGAACATTCCTTTCTTTTTCACCAGTGCACCAGTCCCTTTATGAAATCATTTCTTTGCTGCCATAACACTGTCAGGACTTCCAACGGTGGCTTTTTCAAGACTTAAACTAGAAAATGTGCCCAGTGGAGCGCACATCTCCTCCACAGAGGCAGATCTGGTATTTGCCTTCACTCAGTAGTGTGGTATGTGTCCCTTCTGTCAGCTGGTCGGATCTGAGACGCATGCATTAAAATCAGATGAAACATTAAAACACACAGTTACAAAGTCACTCACTGAGGGGAATGGGAATAAAACAAAATAAAGCGGCAGACTAAAATAAAAATAAAAGCACAGAAGGATAGACTTAATATATATATATAGAGGTTAACCTTGTGGAAGTAGCTTTTTAGTTGGAGCTAAAAACTATGAACTGGTTATTGATGAACTAACAAATTTTGCATGTTTCTGTTTGTGACAATTTCTGATTTATATATTGTTGCATTTAGGAGGTTGCCAACAGTGTCAGTTTATATAAACCTAAACTGTTCAACAGTGTGCTGAATTATTATTGTTTGTAGATTGTACCCTACATTTCCTGCAGGCTCATTCTCTTTGAATCAGGCATTACTAAAAAAAGAGGTCAACATGTCCCCCATGAATGATGCAGGCACCATTTGGGCCAGTAAAGAAACAAGATGTATCATCCATTTCAGTGTTGAAGGGTAAGGTGTGGGGGGTTGTATGATTGAAGTGAGTCAAAGTGCGATGACTTTAAAAACCCCACCTGTTAACACCAGTGTGCTGTGGTAGCTCAGTGCCGTTCTAACTTGGGTAATAGCAGAACAAAATGTTTAATTCATGGGATGACTTAGCCACCACAGTCATAAAACCACTGAGCTGCTTCCTGATATGTGAATGTACCACACACCATCCAAGAGCTGGATGATGCCTGATGCATGAGCGCATATTGTATTGCCCTTATGTTTTCCCCTTGGGATTAAACAGCACATACCTTATTACCCATAAGCAGCAGGAATTGCAAAATGTGCTATGTCAAACATTTTTTTTAAAAAAAAGGAGCCAATGACCCAGTAATTTCTATGGCTTCATTCATCAACTTTGAACATATCTTGTCTTAAGGATTGTAATTTAAGTTTTTAAATTATAAAGTGATAATAGGCCCAATAAGGAATTTGTCACAAAGCTCACTGACGAACTATAAATTAGATCAAGGCCTCACACACGGTGCAAGCACAGGCTGCTTACAGTACATATATTCTGAACAAATTTACTGTGCCACTTAACATCTTTATTACATGATGACAATGAAAACTCTCACGTCGGGTCAGATGAGGTTTCAGTTGTTGTTGATTGTTTGGTGATAGTGTTGTTTGGCGACAGTGTTGTTGTGAAGCTCTCTTAAAGCGAGGAAGGTCGTGTAAGGTGTTACCGTCATCATTTATCATCAAGGATTACCATTCCTGACAGATCTCTAGGCTTGGTTTATCAAATCAAAACACTTCGACATAATTACCCACATGACAGCCCTACTCTGTGCTATTTCAGTTTGTGTAGCAAGATAAACTAAATTGCACTAATTTCAGATTTGTAATAATCTTGACAGTTTTCTGATATCTATTGAGATCAGTGTGGGGGAAGGTGTGTGTTTATTAGTGAGAATTAAGAAGAGAAAACACTTTCTTTACTAAGTTTGAGCTCCTTACTCAATAGTAACTGGTTACAGAGGTACTCTAGTAACTTGTTAGAGTACTTTCAATTTGCCCAAATTAAAGCGGCCTTCTTAAATATACATTTTGGTGATGTCATCACTGCTGTTGGAAAAAAAAAAAAAAAAAAACCTTTACTGAGTGCACTGCACTATCAAGTCTGAAATCATTATAGAGAGGGCCGCTCCTTTTCAATTTACTGAGACAACTGAGACTGACAAATATTTTCAATGTACACGCAGCAAGTAACAAGTCGGCCTGAGTGAGTAGATAGCGTGCTTTCAATCGATTTATTCTTGATTCTTAGAGGAACTCACCAACCACAATAACAGTAACATGGCTGATATGGACATAACATTTTTCAACTAACCTGTTATGTGTTCGTCCATTCTGCCAGCCAACTCGCTTCCCAGCATCATCAGCATCAGCATCAGCTAAACCGGGGGTGTGCGCCACATGTCGCTTTTCAGCCCCTCTGCAGCGGCTCCCTGTAGCTTTGACAAAAACACGGAAAAAAGACAAGTTATTGAAAATATGTGTCACATCCTACCACGTCTATGGCCCAGCGCCTTTCCCAGCAAGTGGCTAATCTTAAATTTCCAACCCCTGGCCTTGGACCACGCCAAGTTAACCATGGATAAATTCAAAAAAGAAAAGTCTCAGAGGAAAATAGAGAGTTTAATTCTGCATGCAGAGAGTCATTTGCTTTCACTGCCAACAATGCTGGCTGATCTGTATGCTTGATATGTGGCATCATAATTAAATACAAGCTGGCCTATTTTTATAGTATAGTCTTTTCCTTTGTTAACGTTCAAAATAGCAATAAAATGCAGTTTTCTCTATTGCCATTCTATAATTTCATAAATGCAACAAACCATAGTTTTTGCATATACACTATGACCATATATAAAACTTTACAAGCTGTGTTATCAAATATGTTTTGCAGCTCCAGATTCATTTTAATTTGGTGGAGGAGGTGGTAAAATGGCACTTTTGATGGTAAAGGCTGCTGATCTCTGAGCTAAACCAAAGATGCTGGGTTGCCTCTGGATAAATAAACAAGTAAACAACCTGCCAGTTCAGTTGCAACATCTCATGCATCATTGCCATGCAAGATCTTCTTTTTAACTTCATAGATTTAAATACAAAGGTAATGCAAGTAAAGTTTTCAAAAGTGATGAATAACCAATAACAATTTATAAAAAAACTAGGGACTCATTTAAAGTAATGCGATGACTGGCTGAGGCGTTATATGTGAGATAAATACTGCAGTGTGACTTTGGAGGGAAAGATGGATGACAAGCGCACAGGCGTTGCCTACACAAGTCTATATCTTGAAACATAAAGAGGACTTTCAAGTCCAACACCATAGCAACACTCTACTGCTTACCTGTTCGACCCACGCATGACTCAGTACTTCTAATCCACCACAGTAATCCTCCTTATGATATTATTTAAATAAAAAATTCATGATGTTGTGAAGCTATCTTTGTCCCAGAGTTCACAGTGTGATTGTGGAAAAAAAAATGAAAAACAGAAAGCTTGTGATTCAACGAAGGCTCGGTTTCTAATTTGATTCTTAAATGTATTCATTTCTTATGTTTAACCAAGGTTTAACTGACACACTGGGATCTATTACGCTGACATGCTATGAACTGCTCACTTCCATGCCTCCAGCAGCTCGGAATAAAATCAGAAATAATGGCATCTCACTTCTGAAATCGCGCTACAGTTGTGAGGGATCTGAAAATAGGCACAATAATTATTCCCTCAGTACTTTAAGCGGATTTGGGTTAATCCACTGGATGACTTGAGAAAACTTGGAGGTGAAACATTTCTTGATCTTGACGTAAACACAGCTAGATGGTTTGCTGAAATGTAGACAAACAAAGGACCAAAAAACAGAGCTGAAAATTCCATATTAAAAAAAAAAAAAAAAAAAAAAAAAAAATCACTGGAGCACTTGAGTTTCAACATGTTTTTCTGATTTTTAATGACAAGAAACACTTTGTAGTATTTATTTTTATTACAAGTATTTATTTATGGTGAACTGAAGAAATTTTATTGGAGTGATACTAGGGGTGAATGTGTATTTCCTTCAAAATAAATTAATGAAATAATCAAATCAATAAAATAATGATAATAATTACAATAAACATCGTGTCTGTTGATCCCACCACTGTGTTAGTTCCTTCTGTGGGTTGAGATATGAATTGTATGTTCCATTATTATAAATCTCTAATTAATTGTTAAGAGCTCGGGGCCTGATTCCACTTTGAACTTGTTCAAAGACAGAATTTCTCTATAGCTTGCCGGGAATGAGATGCATTAATTAAAGAAATTGTTGGCACTCGCCATCACTGCGTGCAAAAGCAGTTTTGTTGGGGAATTCAGTGGAGACTTAATGAAACAGGTACTATTACCAGCAATTTTATGTGCTCGCCATAATGGCTTCTGCATTAATAGATGAAAGGTGTAATGTGCCAAAAGAATCAATTGTTACAAGAAGAAACACCTCAAGGGAATTGGGCGTTTTTTGGCCACACTTGTTGAAATCCTCACTAATGGATACTACTGAGCGTGATCGGACGGGATTACCTTTGCGTCCGCGGCACATCCTCAGGGAAGATGATGATGAATTGCTCTTGAGGCCGTTGGATAAGACTAATACTGGTTACTGAGTATAGCGAGGTGGGTGTTGTGGAATTGGATTGCCTGTCTGATGAAAAAGCAAAGTTATATAATACAGCACTTGGCTTTCTTTCAGCGTGTCAGATTGATATGCCTTATTGATTTAAGTCATTGTCCTTCCTGTTGAAATGTGCTATTTGCTTTCTTGCTTAGCAATAACCGGCTGAAATGTCTGCTTTTAATGCTTTATGCTGTACTTTGATGTTGTCAGTATGTGGTTTTTATATCAAGTTTTTGATTCCTCACTTCCTGCACCCATACCAGAACTTCATTTTGGCAATAATGTTGAATCTCCAGGGTTTCCATCAGGGAAAATGAGACACCATTCTCTACTGCAGCTTTACTCTGTGATTTAGTCAGATAATATGGCTGTTTGTTTGTTTATCTGCTTTAAATTTTGCTCGGTGAAGGTTTAAATTTGTCGGAAATTAAACCTCTTTCTGCTTTTTACGCCGGCATCCTGTTACTTTTTCATTGTTTTTAGTGTGAATGCTTTCGGATATTAGGCTGTGTGATGAATGAACAGGCCAGCCATCTGTTTCAGAGTGGAGACACTATCTTCTTTTCTGTCTCATTTTCAGGTAGGAATTACTTTCTGGTTTGAGGGTTATTGGGAAAAATGATTTTTAGGGTGAACTGTTAACAATCATCGTGGCCCTAGAGTGGAAATCTGAACCCATCTCAAGTTTATTTCCTATATGGTGGCAGTCTTCATTTGAATAATTTAATAATATAAATGCCTTTCAGAGGAAAGTAAATTAGAAGACACAAAGGATACTACCAAGGGGCAGAAAAGAACAGCCCGAGTCAAACATAATGTTCCTGTTCAGTGAGCACATTAAACTGGCAGATTTTTGCTCTTTGTGGCTGACAAGCCCCGGACACCGAGTACACTCGAGGAAACACATTTGAAGCTTAGCCGGGAGTCTTTTCAAAACAGACTCTAAACCAGAGCAAACACCATCGAGACCCGCAGAGGTGCACACCTCCCTAACCTTATCAACCACCACCGTTTCCCACTTCCCACCCCCACACATTCACACACACCTACACACACACACACACACACACACCAACACACACAGTGCTCCCTGATGTCCCGATGCTTTTGTGAATGATGACAAGCGGTGCACTCCAACTCTGAATTGGTGCTGCCGTATTGTTTATTTAGTGGAGCTCAACAGGAGAATTAAAAATATAGCCAGCAGGAATAATACAAAGTGTCAGTGTTCTATATGTTTGGAAATATGCAATGTGAAGTTTATTAAGAGTGGCGTTTCCAACGCAGCAGCCAGAATAAAATATTGCCAATTTACGTTACTATAAACCAGCGAATACTTTGAAATGTCAATGTTTTTTAACCAAAAAATATGTTGCACATCAACATTTAGACTTACAGCCAATGTGGTGGTGGGGCCTGCGTCCACATCACACGGCATTCAAGCATGTGTAAATGCTACCGAACGTTAGCTTATTAGCTACTTTAGCCACTTTCATTTGCTTCATTAGCTCTGTTAGCTTCGTTAGCCACCAAAACTACTTGGTTAAAGTTAGGATAATGTTCACGGTCATGGTTAAGGTTAGGAAAATGACATGGTTAAGGCAGAGTTGCCAACTTTTCAAAAATCCTTGGAGTGAGATTTCATGGGGGGGGGGGGGGGGGGGGGGGGGTTCATATGCATACCTTAACAGTAGGACTGCATGCAGTCCTATGCCTGAATTAATAGCCTACACCTCTTATTTTTCCCGATTTCCTGAGCATTTATATGGGCTAGGCAAACTTCAATCCACATGAAAATAACGTTTGACTGTTTAATTAAATCAACTTAACCACGGTTGGAGGGGGTGTGCTCCAGTACGGTACGGGCGCTCATGCACGAGCACATGCACAGTCATGCACGCAGCGTGCGAACGTGGATACAACGTAAATCATGCCGTCTTCCTGCTTCCGTAAAATAGTTTAATGCGCACAGCGCGATTAACTGCGAGTCGCGGCATTGCACAATCAATAATCAACTAATAATAATAATCAACCAGATCCAGCACACCTGACCGGATGGAGTGGAAAAATTTACAATAGAAAACAAGTCAGATTTGGCGTGAGATTTCTCTCTCGAGCGTGAGAGGGTGAGATTGAGGTTGAATGCGTGACTGTCACGGCCAATGCGTGAGAGTTGGCAACCCTGGGTTAAGGTTATGAAACGTTAGTAAATGTTCACTAATGGTACCTACTTAACGATTGCTAAAAACAAACATGGCTCTCGTCTGAAACTGGTCTGCAGAATAAAAGCCCTCTTGATTGTATCTGCCAGCCCACCCATCTCTGAACGCTGTGTTTTTCTGCTCTTTTTAATACTACATCACAAAACTTGAAAATGTGACATTTCAATGCTGGTGTTTCATAGAAATGTAAAATGCCAACATTTTTCCCTGGTGACTGGGCTGAGCGTTTCAGTCAATTTACAATAATTATGTTTCATTTACAGTCACACAAAAATAGTCCCAGGCTTCCCAGAGAGAACAGTTGCAGCTGAGATTTAAAGGGACATTAAGCCATTTTTTTTTTTTTTTTTTTTTTTTTTTTTTTTTTTTTACTTCTAGCAACCTTTATTAGTGGCTACAGAAATACATCAAAATGAATGGGTGTGTTGCACAGCTTTTGGGAGCTTGTCAAACAACACAGACGTCACATGTTCAGAACATAGACAAGTAACTAATGAGAACAGAGACCCAGTAGAAATACCTGGCGAGGCGGTAATGGAGTAAATGGTATTGACTGACTCCCCTTTCAACGCTCCTGAGATAAGTTACAGTTATTATGTTGTATGTGAAAACCTACACTTACTTAGCCACTTTAAATGCATAATAAATCTTTAATTGTGAAAATCTCTCTTCCTCTATAAATTAATAATATAAGAAGTAGATCACAATACAGTAGAATCATATGCATGTCTCTTAAACAAATAGTATTGTTAAAATTCAGACACTGCTTCCCAGTATATTTTTAGAGTACAGTTCCTCATTATGTCAAATATGATGAGGAAAAATAGACCTGCTAAAATATTTTGTCATACTGTAACCCACGTCTCCACCAGTCCAAACCTCTATTAATATCAGTCAGTGGCTTTTCCATTGTTCCATACTCTAACCTTCATTGAACTCTGGGACTGCCAATGTGTCTTGGTGAAGTAATGCAATCCTCATTCAGATCCACACTCGAGCTATGACAATGAGTCACAAACCTATGGAATGAATGAGAAAGAGCTATTCATCTTTCAGGCTGCGCTGCCTGGTGAATCATACATAACACTTTATTTCATCAAGGACTCGGGCGCTGCAAAGCACAAACCATGAAAGCTGTGGATAATTACTAATCATGAGGGTAAGGAAGCGCTTCAGTGTTGCTTACAGTGACTCCTGAACTTCACTTCTTTTCATGAATGTCACTTCAAACATTTATAGCAAAAAACCCTGTGATCGCCAAGTTCTCCGGATGTTAGATAACCACCTCACACACTTGAATATGAAACTACCGCTGTTTTTTTAAAATGCTTTTTACTTGAACACCACATGTATATTCATTAACATCCATTCTCTTCCCATCTAAATATAGTCCTGATTCCACCGAGATTTTTTTTTTTTTTTTTTTTTTTTTTAATCAGAGATTTCATTGACAAGAGAGAAACACTCCAGATTTATGTAAACCAGTCAAAGTTTTTGTACTCATGCCTCACAGTGACACTATACAGTATACAGTGTGGCAGACTGGATAACATATTATGGTAAGAAAGACCAGTAATGGGACAGAGAGGCAATTTGCTGCAGTCCCCCATTTTTCTCTGTGACCTTTCCTCAGGTGTGTGTAATGTATCTGTGTGCCTCCTGCTGCTCTAAATAATGCCCAGGCAGAATCACAGACCTGCCACGTACCCGCACTCAGTCTGCACAAAATGCCACCCAGTCATCAAACAGACAGACCCAGATTGATGAATGAATTTAAGGTGGTCCGCCTACAAAGACATTGCCGTGTCACTGTAAAATATTGTGCCCATTACGTCCCCCTGAAAACAACACCCAAATGGTCTCAAAGTATTCATCAAACGCTGAATTGGGCATCATCTCAATGTGAAATTTCTACTGCAACCGAAATTAATGATGGCGGGGAAAACACAAAGGCCTGATAACGGATGGGGTTTCAAATTGAGGAAGTTTATTTCAAATGAGCGTGTATGCCATATGATGAATAGGAGAGCCAATTTTCTATCATATTTCCTTGACAATTTTTTAAGTCGAGTTCTGGCTTTTGTCTTCATACATGTAAACAACCTGCATGCTGGTGATAAACAGCGCACAGTGACGCACAACACCAGCGCTGTACCACACGGCACAGCTACACAACGGAAACCGGCTCTCAAAAGAAGCGCCAAGGCCTAATAACAAAGGATTGTCAAGACAGCTTGTGGATTTCCACACATAATTTCCCTACCTCAGCCCAAAATCTGCACCCTGCTTTCCTCCTTTAAGAATATGAGATGACGACCTGCAGCCCCTCCACCTGAATCTCCCGCATCTGGCGCCTCAGTTCTGTTTTGAGATCACATCGTAATTAAAAGTTTTTTCGTCTGCTGACAAAAGCTCCCTCAGTTGCTCTCCATGCAGAAGGACGGGCAAGAGAGACAAGAGAGCTTCCCGTGCTGTACCCCCCCCTCCTCCTCCGAAACAGGAACACTGAGAGGCTACTGAAAAATTGAGTGCTGTGCAGAGGCTGATCTGGGCAGAAAATTAGAAGCACCCATCCACACAGAAGCCACCGGTGTTGTTTTATTCATTGATTGTTTCGGTGTTGGGAGTCGTGTTGGCTGAACGTTCTCAGGCCAAATGTGCAGCCGATTCACAAATGGCATCTTAATATAACGCATATATCACGTGCGGCATTCAGATGGTAACAGTGGAGCGAGGCTAAGGGTTCAACTTTGAGCGCTCTGAAATATTCATATCACGTATGTTCTCATCTAACATGAAACACAAGACTGGATGTTTGAGATGTGATAAGATGAATTGTATTCTGCACTTCGTTCACCTGCGTGTTTCTGCTTTTTTGGGGCGGGCAGTATGGGGCTGCTAAGTGAATCAATCACAGTGCATTACAGAGTCCTTTTCTGGTGTGACAGTACAGAGTAAATAGTGTATGCACTGCTCCACAGTTTGAAGTGCCTCATCTGCTACCTCTTCAGGGATTTGTGAATGTCTAACTGTGTTCAATTAAAGGCCAAGTCATTAAATATGCAGCCAACTTGAGACTGCTCGGTAGTGAGCTGCTTTGGATTTGCCTAGTGGTTCAGTCTACACAAAGGGACACACATAGTGCTTTAACTGTCTACAACATTTAGAGGCACAATTACAACAAACAAACAAGCAAACAAGCGATAAACAACAGCAGGATATTCTGTGAGTCTGAGTCTGTGCTGAAAAAGCAAGACAAAAAAATTAATTATTGCTTCAAAAGGTCAACCAACCAAACTGACAAGAAAAAAAAAAAACATAGCATATTCGTTTTTTGTGTTTTTTGTGTTTTTTTTTGTGTTTTTTTTGTGTTTTTGTGTTGTTTTTTTTTTTTACAGCTGACAGGTTGATGGGGGCAACATGAATCTAAGAATTTTTTTTTAGGGAAGTGATGGATGAAAAGCTAACTGATGAAAAACACAATTCTGTTTGGGCACAATGCCTATAAATGTTGAATAACAGTGATTTACTCTTCACTAAACAATACATTTACTTACATCTGACAGTTTTAGTCATATATTTGAAGGTACTAAAACATATATTCAAAAATGTCTTGGTGAGCTGAAGCATTAAGATTTCCCTTCACTGGAACTAAGGGGCCGAGGCCAACCCCAGAAAAACAAGCCCATAGCCCATTATCCCTCCACCACCAAACTTCACAGCTGGCACAATGCAGTCAGGCAGGGAATGTTCTCCTGGCATTCACCAAACCCAGACTCGTCTCCACCGCTCCAGAGTCCAGAGGTGGCATGCTTTACACCGCTCCATCCGACACTTGGCATTTCGCTTGGTGATCTAAGGCTTGCATGTGGCAGCTTCATGGCATGGCATGCCATGAAGCTCCCGGCTCCCAGTTTTTCTGCTGTTAATGCCAGAGGTTGAAGTGGTGGCATCCTATTACATTACTATTACAGTACCAGGCTAGAATTCAGTGAGCTCTTTAGGACGAGCCATTCTTTTCCAAATGTTTGTAAAGGCAGACTGCATGGCTAGCTGCTTGTTTTTATACACCTGCGGCAATGGGACTGAATGAAAAACCTGAATTCAGTGATTAAGAGATGTGTCCCAATACTTTTGTACATATTGTATATCATATCACATGCACTCTGTTGTAATAGTATCACATTATACATTATGCATTGTTTACCTTTATTTAAGCTATTGTCTTAAATTGCATTCATCACTAAAATTTCATCAAAACTCATATCCAGATTTCAAAGTAAAGCAGTAAACATATGGCAGTGGAAAAAGTTCTCACACTGTGTATTTCACCCACAAGTTAAGTCAGTTTCTGCAGTATAGGGACAAAGTTTCGCTACAAAGTACAAAATCAATATAATCAATAAGTGGGACAGCTTTATTAAACAACTTCACAATACTAGAATAATGAATTGGGGTTAAACTGATTGTATTTGTGCATTTGTATTTGTTCCTTTGTGCATCTTTGTACTATATACTGTGTCAATACACATTGTATGCAAATGTATATAATGATAACATTTATATTTTTTTTCTCTTTTCTGTTTTTTCAGGTGCTAACACAACTATTAAGTTATATCATTCCAGGATATTATTATTATTATTATTATTTGTTGTTGTTGTTATTATTTGTTGTTGTTGTTATTCTTCTTCTTCTTCTTCTTCTTCTTCTTCTTCTTGTTATTGTTATTATTATTATTATTATTATTATTATTATTATTATTACTGTTGTTGTTGTTGTTGTTATTATTTTATCATCATTGGAGTAGTAGTAATATTCTAATTTTATTAATTATTATTATTAATGTTTGCGGTGTTGTGTTTTCATTTGGTCTTCTCACTTTTCAGTTATGTATTTATTGCTTTGCTTTGCTTTGTTTTGTTTTTTTCTTTCCTTGCTATAACCCCCCCCCCTCCCCACCCCACCCCACTCCCCTCCCAACCCCCCACACACACACCTCACCCACCCCCTCCAAGTGTGTTTTTGTGTTTTGTTTACCATTGTGTGTTTTGCTACTGTTGGTTATATAAAACATAATAAGATATCATTATAAAAACAAAGAACAAAGTCCCTCCTCAGGCTACGCTGACTTGCCAAACCTATAAATGTGTCAAGAAGACAGAGCATGGTGATGAAAGTATAGAAAGGTATGAATGAATGCATCCGTGATCACCATCTAAGATCCGAAACACATTATTATTAAGTTATTCTCAGTCTCCCACTGACTTTCAACCCTGCTAAAGAAGATATTACACATGTAAACATAAGAGACTGTAATGGCAGTCGGTGCAGTCACAAAGATTAAATCACTGCTGTAAAATGGAAATAATCGCTGCATTTCTAAGTTTTAATAGTCCAGTCATTTTATGAAAAAAACTAGGATAAATTGCAAGAGAAGCAAACTCAACTGATTTTGTATCCTCAGTTTGTCCTGAGTGAGGGAAAAAAAAAAGTCCCAAGGAATCCCATTATTGGAAAATCACCTATATTTATGACCATATAATACCAAAAAATGCTCTTTTTAACACATAGGTGAAAGGGGTTCAAAATTTTACTTTCAGATATCACTATAAAAATTCACAAGTTGATTACACACACAAAGACAAGAAAAAAATTCAATTACAAGTTCTTTGAATTATTCTGTTTGCACATTCATATCACACATCATCTGATTTGATATGCGCTAATTGGAATAAATGCCAGATCAGATATTTAATCAGTGAATTAAAAGGTTACTATATAAAAGTGAATTAAAAGGTTACTATATATAGTAACCTTTGAATTCACTGTTTAAATATCTGCTCTGGCATTTATTCCTTATATTCCTTATTAGCGCATATCAAATCAGATAATGTGTGATATTCATGTGTAAACAGAATAATTCAAAGAACTTGTAATTGACTTTTTTTCTTGTCTTTGTGTGTGTAATCAACTTGTGAATTTTTATAGTGATATCTGAAAGTAAAATTTTTAACCCCTTTCACCTGTGCGTTAAAATGGGCATTTTTTTTGGTATTACATGGTCATACATAGGTGATTTTCAAAACTTTCCACCAATGGGATTCCTTGGGACTTTTTTCCCGTCACTCAGGACATACTGAGGATACAAAATCAGTTGAGTTTGATTCTCTTGCAATTTGTCCTAGGTTGACCCCAATTTTGGCCTAAAATTACTGGACTATAATGGAGTGTTGAAGCTGAGATTTCTTAACATCACATGGTTTCAAATGCATATGTCAGGGTTTATAAGGCAACACGCATGGAATATAATACATGACCCCTTAACCTTTTGAACTGTCCATTGTTATCAAGAGAAGGTAAGAGTCAAAATTGTGGTTAAGTTATTGTCCTTAAAGGAAAAATGTGACTCTATCACATTGTTGCAAATAAAGGGCTTGTGGTGATTGCTGATTTCCAGTTTCTGAGGTGTCAAGGAAACAGCAACTCGCCATCTGTGACAATACACAGGCTGTAACATTTATAGTGACATTCTCCTCTACAATTTTCCTGTTGTCCACCATAATGAAAACAGACAAGTCAATGCACAAGTGCACGTAATTTATTTTCACTTAAGAGTGACAGGGTGATAATCGGAGTGCACTGAAGATGTGAGATTGTGACCAAAATGAAGTTTAAAGTCTGCGTCAGAGCGCCTTTAATAATTCAATTAGGAATTATATTGCTGCACTGGATATCAGTATTAATTGATTGGAATATTTAATTTTTCAGCCAGAACATTAAAAATGCCTCCCAGCAATGCTGATTTAATGAGGTGCTGCATCACAGATCAGGCAGATGATCAGTGGAACAAATTAACAAAGTTATTTGAATTAATCAGTCGGTACATTTAGGTGAACATTTAAACAGTACTAAAGGGCATACTACTTATGTTTCATTTACATGCACATGTCAAGAGGCAGTTGAAACTGATTACAGTTGATGAACTCGTCAACCACATTTACTTAACTATTTCGCCAGTGTCACTGATACTCATTAATATCTCTTAACTCAGATTAAATAAATGTCATCTTGTGGCGATCACATTTTCCTAAATGACCAAAAGTACCTCTCACCCTGCAAAGCAAACAGAGGTGAGCAAAGATATCATTAAACAATAATTGAGTCAGTGGTAATGGTTAAGTTGTAAATGGTTCAGGACCAAATGTTACTTGTTTGGGAACAAAATAATAAATATCAAAAACCACTGCTTTTAAATACTGGGGCTAATTGTGGAAACTGCTGCAAATCAAGAAGTTCCTGTTAATGGAAGATGAAAGGGGATAACTCCACATCACAGAGCATTATAACACGTGCAGAGGAGACAGGCACGTTTAAAAGACAAAAACACATGTTGGTCTGTGCTCACTCAGTGCATCAGAGCACCGAGGAAGCTCACTCCAAGTTAACAACAAATAAGGAACAGAAGTGCTGGAGGGTTACCAATTACATAATGCAACCTGCAACTCTTGACATGATATGGTAATAATAATAGTGCACAGAGCTCCTACTCCCACTGTGGTTCTAAGAAATATTTTAACATTGGTTTTAGTATGGAGATCTCATAAAGGTTTATTCCAAGACACGCACTCACATTCAGTTGTATAACCACAATATAGTGGGCACTGGAAAAATATGTATATTTACATGATATTTTGTACATTTTTTGGAATTATATTTTTTAAACAGCAAAAACAAACAAAACAAAACTGCATGACAGGGCACATTTTTATACAGCAAGGCTTTTTCTAGTAATATTTGCACCACCATTGCTATATGTCAGAAATGACAACATTTACCTGAACATAAAATGAGGGCTAATGTACTGTAAGGACTACAATACTTGAATGCAGTATTTTCCCTTTAAGAAGCTCTGGTGAGGTCTGCTGATCATTCACAGTCACAGTAAAGGCCTTTGACCAAGCTTATGGTCAAAGTATGTTTGCAAAAAACATTACAAGATCATCTTTGAATTTTTTTTTTTTTTTTTTTTTTTTGCATCACAAGGCAATTTTATTCTTATTCGTATTCTTATTCCTTTTATTACTGTTGAATAAATAATGGCACTTTGATTTAATTAGCATTCAGAAAGAAGTGATTCATGCTGGTGATCACAGGAGAGAATTAGGGAGAAATTCACAACACTGATTTCTTGATTTTTTTTTATTACCTTTGATCAGACAGTAATATAATTAAAGCGCTCAAACACCTTGCTACTGACTTAATTTGTTATTTGACAGATAGCCTAATCGGATTATATTTGGTTTAAGAGATTAGCTTAGCATGGGACAGTTGTAAAAAAAAAAAAAAAAAAAAAAAAAAACGAGTAGACTCATTATCACATATTGAATTCTTAATGGCCGACTTTATTGCTCCAGCTTTGGGGCAGTTCTTGTACGCTGGCTTTTGGTTTGCATATTTATGAGCGTGTAAGGCCGATGTCCACTGTCACTCACAAAGTAGAGCAGAGGATCTCTCCTCTAAACAAACACATGGAAATGAGGACGTGACAAGAAAATTGAAGTACAAGCATCAACTTTCAATGCTGATGCCAAATTTCTGCCCGTAAACCTAAAATTTAGCTCATAACTGTGCCACATTTGAATGCTTCACTCCTTATTATTATTATTGTTGTTGCTCACAGTGTTGAGAAATTAAACAATGCTTTTCCAGTGGCTCAAAGTAATGCTTGACAGATTTATGACACTCTTCCAGCCATCCTGTCCCTTTAAGAGCAAGTAATGGACACACAATGACAATTCAATTTACTAATCTCACAGCTGAGATTAGTAAGATTGCTAACAAGACCAAGGTAATACCACAATGCAAAATACAGTGATGAAGACACCACTCTGCTTTTTGCTTTTGTACCTTGAAAACTAACTTTCTTGCGATGGTGGTCAGTCGGACTTCACGCTGCTCTCTGTTGCTGAGCGGTTGGAAATGCTCGGGGAATAAGGGGCATGGGAGGTTGAGAGTGAGTGCACTGACTGGGAACAGATATTACAGGTTGGAAAGTGAGTTTTGAGAAAAAAAAGTCTTTACCAACTCTTTACCAGAAAGAAAAAAATTCAGCACCTGGTGAAGTAATCAAGGTAATCAGTCAAGCAATCAATCAAAGCAATCAATGAGTCACCAACATCATATTTATGTGGTGCTATGGGCAAGAAAAAAAAAAAAAAAACATACATATAACTTTAATTAGTCCCTTTGAAATTGATTTCGATCCATGCATCTTGAACAGATTGATAATGTAAGTCCAATGGCAGAGGGTAAAGACATTATAAACACTTTGTAATATACTGTAAATACACATACAGGCAAAATACTGTATATAATCTGAATTTCAGATTTTAAAAAATGCAGATATTAATCCTTAGGAGTGCAATGTAAAGCTTTCATTTGGTATCACTGCTTGTAAGTGGGTGGTATGCAGGGAGAAAATGGCAAACCCAGCTCTGTTTATTGAAGCATTCTAAAAAAAAAAAAAAAAAAAAAAAAAGTCCCTAATATGTGCTTTTTTTTTCTTCTAAACCCATTTGCTTTGCCTTTGCCTATATTTTAAACATTTAATGGAGGCTAATCCCAGTGGCTAATCTCACGTGGCAAGAGAAGAGCACAACTTTCAAATGTCATTGTGAAGCAGCTTCTGAACTCAATCTGTAATACAGCACAGCACTCTAGTGGCCGCAAGGGTAATGATTGTGTATGTGTGTGTGTGTGTGTGTGTGTGTGTGTGTGTGTGTGTGAGAGAGAGAGAGAGAGGGAGAGAGAGAGCTTATGGCCGTGCACTACAGTGGCATGAAGGTGTCCCCTCTTTACCAGCGTCCACCTCTAGGATTTACGCCCTTTATAGGATGCAGATGTGTATTAAAAAATTGCTTGGATGCCAGTGTCATTTGCACGCACATTGTTTATAACAGGGTGCATTTACATGCCTGTTTTCAGACATCAGTGATGATGACTAAGTACATAATGTGGAGGCAGTTGTTGCTCAAAGAGTGTAAAGAGGAGAAGAATGAGCCGGCATCATATTTATTCAGACTGCATCGAAGAGACTTGATGAGGCATACACATGCAGCAAATCTGAATGTGAAGGTGTTATGCAGGATGGAGATGAGTGGGAACTGTCTGCAATTAAGATATTCACGTCTGAGATGACGGTTTGACATGGGGGAACCTTTTGCGTGTCTGTGTGTCTGTGTCTGTGTGTGTGTGTGAAGAGAGAGAAAGAGAGCAGCAGAGAGGGAACATTTGTATGTGCGTATGGACCAGTTGACTAGTACAAAAGGTGTTAACTGCTCATATATGACAAGCTGGGATGTGTTTCTAACACTGATAACACTGAAGCATCATCAACTGTTTTGTGCAGCAATCAAACATCCTCTCTCCATCTCTCCCTCCCTCCCTCTCTCTCTCTCTCTCCCTCTCTCTCTCTCTCTCTCTCTCTGCATAACGCCAACGCTCTCAGGTTTTGGCATGCAGGTGGTGTTTCTAACATTTTTAGTGCCCCGAGTGAGATCATGAAACAACACCTCTTGAGAATGTCTTCCAAGGCAACTTAATAGTGCATCTGGGTCCTCAATTTCTGCTCAATCATTTCATTATATCAGAGGAACAAGTTGATCAGAGCAGAAATCTAGTTGGGCTTAATTTACAACAATAATAAATCATCATCATTGCATCGCATCGCAATCATCACATCATCCTTAAATCTGGCCATATAACCCAATGTTCTCACATGTTTGGCCAACAGAGCATTAAAACCTGTGACACGGCAGTCATTCCTGTTTCATTCTTATCCGCTCCTATCCTCAAATTAGTCAAATAAGTCAAATTAGTCTTCCTCATTTTGTCTCAGACCCCCTGGAGCTCTCTCGGGACGTTTTGGAGTCCCAGGAGTAACCGCTCTCAGCCTTAGCCTCAGTCTAAATCTTTAACGCCCAGTATGCGTTAGTAATTCGCTAAACAACATTACATTCATGCAGCAATATGAAAGAGTAATATACTACAAAGCCTCAGGAGTATCTCCCATCAGCTACACCAATTACTGACCATGATGAAGTTAGCTATGTGGATAATTAAGTGATAATTGACAATGAAGTAAAGCTTGAACCCATGAAATGGCTGCGAGCCAAGGTGAAACAAAATGATAATTAGACATTAATTATATTTTGCACCTCCTGCACAGCATTGAAGAAAGACCATGTGGATCCCAGAGCCGATTCTTAATGTCACTGCTACAATTGCTATTATATGTTGTTAATATGTGCAGATAAGCCAATTCTGCAATGCGGTGTGACCTTACTTGGCGATCATTAGTATGTCTATGTTTTATATCAGTGAGACCTCTATCCTTCCCTTGATTTAGTGCTCCTGTGGGCACTTGCATCTAATTTCCATGAATAATGCCCACTGGTGACTTGATCCCTTTTACTGTCTATGTAGAGGTTCAAGGAAACAAGGGCAGTGGTGAGACTAGTGAAGATGACTTACAATTCCCTGCTCAAGAAAGCTAACTGACGTTTGTTGTTAGTTGCTTGGAAATAAAACCAATAATCTGAAATCATCGCTCTCTGACTAGATATTGGAGATGGCAGACACAGTCAGCAGCCTGTCTGCTGACCTCAAATGTCAAGCATGCGTCTAGACAAGAGGCTGAGAAACATATTGCTGTTGTTGTGTGAAAACCTTGTAATTCCTGTTTTAGTGACGTTTTCACTCCATTTCAAAAACTATATGGACTTCTAAGGTGTTGAGAAAATTCACGGAATCCCATCAAAACCAAATGGATAAGATCAAAAAATGCATTATGGTCACTTTAAAGTTGAAATTTTTGAGAAATAAGGTTTTCACATGATGGCAACAGTGTGGAAAAGTGCCAAAAAGAAATGGATGACGTATATATCAAATAGCATACAATATCTTACAAGCCGTTTCACACCACACATTGTCACTGCTAACTACTAACACCTACTTCCAATTAAAAACAACAATCACCGAGAGATTTGTTCCTTTTGAAAGCTGACATAAGGACTGAATCAATATTGATGACTGCGCCTTGTAACTACACTATATTGCCAAAAGTATTCGCTCGGCTGCCTTCACAGACATATGAACATGAGTGACATCCCATTCTTAAACCATAGGATTTAATATGATGTGGGCCCATCCTTTGCAGCTATAACAACTTCAACTCTTCTAGGAAGGCTTTCCACAAGGTTTAGGAGTGTGTTTATGGGAATTTTTGACCATTCTTCCGGAAGTGCATTTGTGAGGTCAAACACTGATGTTGGACAAGAAGGCCTGGCTCTCAGTCTCCGCTCTAATTCATCCCAAAGGTGTTCTCTCAGGTTCAGGTCAGGACTCTGTGCAGGCCAGTCAAGTTCTTCCACACCAAACTCGCTCATCCATGTCTTTATGGACCTTGCTTTGTGCACTGGTGCGCAGTCATGTTGGAACAGGAAGGGCCATCTCCAAACTGTTCCCACAAAGTTGGGAGCATGAAATTGTCCAAAATGTCTTTGTATGCTGAGGCATTAAGAGTTCCTTTCACTGGAACTAAGGGGCCGAGCCCAATGTCTGAAAAACAACCCCACACCATAACCCCCCTCCACCAAACTTTACACTTGGCACAATGCAGTCAGACAAGTACCGTTCTCTTGGCAACCACCAAACCCAGACTCGTCCATCAGATTGCCAGACGGAGAAGCGTGACTCGTCACTGCAGAGAACACGTGTGCTCTAGAGTCCAGTGGTGGCGTGCTTTACACCACTGCATCCGATGCTTTGCATTGTGCTTGGTGATGTAAGGCTTGGATGCAGCTGCTCGGCCATGGAAACCCATTCCATGAAGCTCTCTACGCACTGCTCTTGAGCTAATCTGAAGATCACATGAAGTTTGGAGGTCTGTAGCTATTGACTCTGCAGAAAGTTGGCGTCCTCTGCGCACTATGCGTCTCAGCATCCGCTGACCCCGCTCTGTGATTTTATGTGGCCTACCACTCCGTGGCTGAGTTGCTGTCGTTCCCAATCACTTCTACTTTGTTATAGTACCACTAACAGTTGATTGTGGAATATTTAGTAGCGAGGAAGTTTCACAACTGGACTTACTGCACAGGTGGCATCCTATTACATTACTATTACAGCACCATGCTGGAATTCACTGAGCTCCTGAGAGCGACCCATTCTTTCACAAATGTTTGTAGAAGTAGTCTGCATGCCTAGGTGCTTGATTTTATACACCTGTGGCCATGGAAGTGATTGGAACACCTGAATTCAATGATTTGGATAGATGAGCGAATACTTTTGGCAATATAGTGTATTATGAAGTTGATGATGTTGTTTAAACATTACGATGTGTGCTTACTGCATGACAAGTTCAAGGGTGACACATTGTTTTTCAATTATGTGAAAGTGTGAATTCATGGTTCTAATAAGCTCTAAGCGGTAAGTGACCCAGAAAGCTTGCAGCTGAGGGTTGCTCACAGAATAAATGTCTCCAAAACGGTTGGCATCGTTACTGTAAGACATTGTGTACTGCAAACAAATCATTAATGAAACAAAAAAAAAAAAAAAAAAACTCTTATTTGTGCTTCTCTTAGTTGATATATTTTTTCAGTTTCAAAAAAACATTTGACATCCCTAATAAATACTGACCCTATAAACCCAACTATATAATGCATATTACATAATTACAAAGATTAATATGAAAGTCGTAATCTTACTGTACTATACTATGCTGTACTCTACAACTATACTATATATTCGGGCTGCACAATTAATTGTATTGAAATATATGCAATATTCAAATCACAGCAGCTGCAACTTTTTGATGAAGGTTAAATGTGACAGTGCACCATTATAAATGACATATTTGTGGAGCTACAGAGATGCCCTGGCCTACAAAATAATATTCTCCATGCATAAAAAAAAGATGGATTGCTGCAAGCCCCAGCAAAAATCACAACCTCCTTATTTTACTAGTTTTTCTCAGTTAAAATGAAAATTATGATGCACAAATTATCACTCAAACTGCACTGGAAATATTATGGGAATCACAATATTTGTCTAAATAATCTTGATTTTTTTTTTTTTTTTTAACCATATTGTGCAGCTCTACTATTGTGCATGGTCTTACAATGATACATGCTGTTAAGAACGGCAAACATCAGCTACAGCACAATAGTATTCCCAGTGGTCTGGTATTGTCTAATAAATACCAGCGAGCTCGAACAAAGTTCTCCCAAAGCCAAAGCCCCAGAGAGCCCAGACACAATGACGGCATGATGGACAGTCACATGTCATCAGGATGTACGATCTAACACTGCTGTGGTAGTGATGAATGGGAGGCTTCCTTCACTACTGTCTGAACTTTTGTAACCAAATAGTATCCGTCGTGAACAGGGAAGTACTTATATCATTTCCAAAAATTAAAAATTGTACTGTTAAATACTCATTTTCCA
The DNA here is from genome assembly GCF_902150065.1 of Myripristis murdjan. Lineage (NCBI taxonomy): Eukaryota > Metazoa > Chordata > Actinopteri > Holocentriformes > Holocentridae > Myripristis > Myripristis murdjan. Next base: position 23,142,858 of record NC_043987.1, on the reverse strand, counting down.
CCTTTCATAATTGTTTCCAGTTGTATTGTCATAACAAAGTCTATTCAAAGTCCATTGACAAAGTCCATAATGCAAGTACACACAGTATGCCCACCTATTTTTTCTCACAATTTACAATACACCCACTTATAGTCGTTGAAATATACAGGAGAGTATACCCACTTCCTCCTCAGTAATCTACCCAAATATTTTTTTTTTTTACTGACATCATCAACTATCACTACAGCCATGGGAACAAGTGCTTTCATACATTAATATTGACATATTGTATAGTGATATACCAATTAACATAATAATGGCAAGCATAATTACCAAGCTGCATTCATATGTTCCCAATATATGTTCATATGTTGTCCAATTTATGTTACATAATAATCTCAGGTCCCTAACGGGTTTCCAGGGGGTACAGAGAAAAAATGGGGCATATTTTAATTTCACTATTATTTTATTGACTATAACAGTGGTTCTCAAATAGTGGTATGTGTACCACTAGGGGTCCGCTGGAGTACTGCAGGACGTATGTGAGTTTTTTTTTCAGCCTTGCAAAATTCCTAACATAATTAGCTTATGCTTTAATCAGTTCAATAAAAAATGTAAATGTAAGTTTGAAAGGCCACATTTAATATTTAGCTTTCCCTCCGGGTTTTCGAAGGTGTCAGATGTGTGTGTTTGTGGTTTAAATCTGCTGCTCTGGTCATCGAGCAAGGACGTTGATTCACCATGACCGGAAAGCCAAGAAAAAAAAATCAAGAAAATGGATTTGTTGCTGAAACGTAGCAGCAATGCAGGTCAAAACAAGGAGAAAGAAGTGAGAAAGAAGCAAAAACAGAGCCAACAAAATATCCTCAGTATCAGATTGTTTTCAGACACTGATGGAGCTACACTGTACCTCTTTATTTCTACCTTTTCTGGGGGGGTTGTTTGTTTTGCACTGCTCAGGGGATACTTGGTTAGAAAAAAGCCAAAATTTCAAAGTGGTACAATATTGAAAAAAGTTGGAGACCCACAGGACTAGAAGTTAGCCCAGTGAATAAGAATGACTATTCAATTTCACACTCTTCACTGTTAATCTACCAATCCACAGTATAGGCAGTTATGGAATAACTAAATCTTATTAGATGGGTATCCTTGAGACTCCATTTTATCAAATACCGCAGCCGGGTGTGTACTAATCTGGGGGTCCTTGACACCAAAAAGGTTGAGAACCACTGATCTACAGTATATTTTTGGTAATCAAAATGATCAGACAATGACAGAGAGGGTCAGCCGGTGATTAAGCACAACGTAGCATCCAACCAATTTCATACCTCTCGCCGTCTACTCACAGTGCATGAAAATTCTGCTGAGCCTGTTCTATTTGACATTGTGTGTGTGTGTGTGTGTGTGTGTGTGTGTGTGTGTGTGTCGTGTTCACAGCCATGGCTCCTCATGGATCAGCCTGATGCAGCAGTGGCAGACTTCAGGGGAGCTGCACATCCAGTTGGAAAAAAAAAAAAATGTCATGCAAGCATTTTTGGTAACAGGAGTGTAAATCCCTCAATTGCCCATCTCTCCTTGACTATGTGAGCAGATGTGACTACTAGGCCAGTAGTTAAAATGTAAAAGTCCTACTCATTGCTCTTGCACAGCCTACATATATATTTATGCACTTTTTTTTTATATTTATGTATAAATGCACTTTGAGGCCAGTTTCATTGCTGCAATATAGCTCATTTTAGACAAATGCCCCTTTTTTCCCAATGTGCCTGATAAATGTTGCTGGCTTTGAATGTTGTTGGCTCTCACTGTTTGTGGTTTGCAGTAAACCATTCTGAACTTTTAATGCTGTAGGTCGACAATTAGGGTGTCAGTCATGCCATTTTTGCACCACTAGGAAAACCACAATAAAAGAAGTCAAGTAGCTGATAATTACTGCTGCCTCCTATGCTTTGTTTTCACTCCATCTCACAGCGCCTCAGTTATTTTGCATCTCTCTGCATAAGCAAAGAGGATTCAAAACACCGTCAATGAACAAGACCCCTGGCTAACAATTAAACGACTTTTCCTGCTTTCAAATTAAGCACCAGTGTGAAACTCCAGTGAGAATTCATTGGCAAGGATCCTGCCTCTATGCTTTTTTTGCTGTGGGAGAGAACTTTTTTATATTCAAAAGTATTGATTGAGCTGGGCCACAGGAATATTGTTAGCATAATATTTATTTATTTTTTAAAATTGAAAAGAATTCCTCCTTGATACAGCTTAGTTAAAATTCATTTAAAGTCTGGTGCAGACAACCAAGGAGGCCTGACCTCATCACAGAAAAACTAATTTTCAGGAAAATAGCTGTGCTGTTGCCTGATGAATTTAGTCTGATAATCATGTATTCTGAACGGCGGGTCCTCCCTCTCACAAGAAGAGAAATATACCAAAGAGAAACACAACTTAAGATGCATTAATCCAACCTATTAGTCTTTAAATCTCCAACAAATTTCTGACAGTAAATTCATCAGAAGTTTACCACAAACTTATCTGCAGAATTAGGATGCAAAATCAGGTCAGTGTCAAGGATTATTTCTAAGGATATATGCACAACAAAAAGAACAAAAACCAAAACAAAGCAAAAAAGATGCAGCTACATGTGTGTAACACAACAGGATGTGGGCTAAAGTAACTAATCAAACACTAACTTACACTATATGAGCTGTTAACACTATATTAAACTCCACTGTAGAATATTTCCAATTTGTATCTTCACATGCCAGCAGTCTAATTTCATTGTAATCATTACGGCAGCCAAAACGTTGGCTCGCTGACAAAATGAAACAAGTCTACAAGAAAAGCTATGATATTAACATCAGTCAAACAATAAAAAAAAGATTGTTGAAATGTATGGTAAACTGCCATGACAGCCAGGTCCCAGCTTTATCCTTGGTCACAGGAAATATTCTTCAATGTGCATAAATTCCTTAAAGTCCATGCATCAATGGGAGTGAAGGAAACGGTCAAGCTGCTGCATGCTGATTGGCCAAAAAGGAGTTTTATGAATCTGCACTCAGTGAATTGAAAGTGAGCTGAAAAGAGAACTGGAAGTGGATGTATGTAAACAGTTGAATTTTCAGTGAGGATCAAATACAGTTTAAAATCATTTCATAACACTACATTCAGTCTTAAGTTTATTGAAATTAGGTTCCAGACTCAATTTAAAATAACGCTATTCAGATTCAGCTTTTCAATGCGATTATTCAGTGTAGGGGCTACTACATACTACCACAAGCCACTGAGGGGCTAAACGAGATGTGTTTGTTTGAGGATGAAACTCAAGTCCAAAGCCAAACATCTGTTTATTTTCTCCTTGCAAAAATAAGGGAAAAGTTTCAGCATTCCTGATATCAACAAGCCCATTCATTCACAATGCAAAAGACATTATATACATTTAATAGGACACAGCTTATGGCTCCTGCAATCAAGTCAAACATCATGTGATTCAAATTCATTTTTTAATGACATTTTTCAAGTTGAGCAATTCAAATTCACATGCAAAAGATTCAAATTCAGTTTCTAGTGACACACATTTCCGCTCATACTTATCCCTCTAGGGGTGGAGAAACTACGGCAAAATGTCAGCTCGAAGGCATCAAAATCTGGGGGAAGTTTAGCACAGCTGAAGTGACAGGAAGGAAAAAATTCACCACATTTATCATTAGTCATTGTGAGAATACAGAACCATGGAGCGCCCGCACCTTGGAGGCACTGTCTAATTGGATTTAAAAATGTGACTGATTCTGTTGAAGTCTGAAGCATTAAATCTTTCCTCCAAATATCCTCTACTGATTTTTTCTTTGTCTTATTGTTGAAAATAAATCCAAACAAGAGAGAGAGAGTGTGTGTGTGTGTCAATGGCTGCACAGGTTTTGCTGTCAACATAAAGAGACAGCCCTGAAACATGCTTTACCCTCTATAGCAAGAGACAGTCTCTAATTGTAAGATCATCACTGTAACTGTGAATTTAATACATTTTTTTTTTTGTTTACAGCTTGAGTAAGAAATTCTGTGAATTGTTTCCAGATGATGTTTTGTTTATCACATTACCAAAAGTATCAAACTGATTATTGTACTAGCATCCCACAGTGAGATATTTTGTCAGAATCATGTCAACACATTAAATCACTCTTGAGCTGATTCACAGTGAGATTAAAGGCAAATGGGGCACATTTAAAGCCTTTAAAATAACTGGAACCTGACTGATGAAAACAACAACAGCAGGCTGATTATCATGTACTTGTTTCTGATTCTACATCATGCAGTGAGGGACAAATAAATTTTAAAAAAGTGATACTGAACATCTCTGATCTCTGGACTATGAACATTAAAGTGAGCATGGAGACATTTCCATCAGCCTAATATTCCTTTAAAAAGTTTGGATCACTCTTCCCACAGCCTAAAATGTTGTGAAGCTTCAAAATGAGCGCTCAGCACAAACACAAAACCACTGCATTGTTATTGATCAACTCTAGATAATGAATCATATTTTGTTTCAAGTATGCCTTCCTTCAAAGACGTCTTTGTGTAGACTATTTGAAGTAATTTCATCCAAACAAGCCTTTAATCCTCTGTCATACAATTGTGATAGTAGTTGTGGACCAATTGGATGCTAGTTAACCCGATAAAGATTTGAGTTTAGCTCTTAATAAGTTCTAACGTCACAAACTGAGATAGCTCTTTGTTTTGTCGGCATTTATCTTAAGGATCCAGGATTAGTTTTATGATAGCAAAAAGTAATTTAATATTCAAAGGGTAATTAACCCTAACCCCTAACTACAGCTAGCTCTCATCTGTTTCTGTCTTACGTCATCACGCAGACAGGACAGGAATGTTCTGCGCATGCGCCGGTGAGCGAGGGACGTTTGGTTTATCAACAGCCTTTCACTTTCAAGACACAAAGACAATGACAGCGCGAAAATAAAGTTGCTGCAAGTGTAGCGGTCGTCGAAGCAGAGTCAGGTGTTCACCCTGTGGATACGGAGATTAGGTGAGTATTTGTATGCCCGCGGTGGTTTCGTAAACATTTAATCCTTGACGTTTCAACTGTCGTGTTTACAGCAGGAGCTAACGCTAGCTAGCCATGTAGCCGCGGCGTGTCCTACTTCCGGTAGCCGGCACACTAGCACCAGTTGTGGGGAGTCCCGTGTTGAAGTCGAGACAAGTAGCTGTGTGCAGGACATGTGCTGGGATGGTGGTGATTTATTTATTTTGTGGCAGCAACATTTGCCTCGACAAGGTCTGGAAATGGAGCTAGCACATTTATATTACGCAAAAGTGAGTGAGTGCATGTCAACATGATTTGGGCATCACTTTATAAAGCCTGTTTGAAGAGCTCTATCATGGGTTACTGCGAAAAAATTGCAAAAACTGATGCTGTGGGTAATTGGAGCATGCTCAACATCTCTGTTACAGGAAGAGTGAACACATTCGAAAGCCTCAGGGTCGCAACCCTCAAGTTACACCGAATAAGATCCCTGACTGTATGAAAAAACATGGCATTTGCACCTCTGCAGTATGAGGCACTCTAGGGCTAGCTGTTGGTTATGATAGGAGAAATCAAGTCCTAATTAAAGAGCAAGCAAAATGCGCAGTGGCATCAGCTACATAGGCCCATAGGAAATATTTCTATGCTGCTAATTATCTTGCTGAGTAATTCTCATGTGCCTTTTCCCCCCTTCTCCTCCCACAGGATTAATACAGCATGTCTGCCACCGAGCCCCTCATCAGAACGAGACAGACGGAGACAAAAGTCAATGGAATCTCAACTCAGGTCGTCTGTACAGAATTCAGCAATTACATATTCATAGTCCTCACCCAGTACGGCAAGATTGGGACATTGATATCTGTCACGCCTGACTCCAGATCTAACGATATCGGCACCCCAATGTTCTCCACCAAAGTACTGCTGGGAAAAGACGAGGTATGCCGGGTGAAGTCATTAAAATAAATACCCTATAAGTGCAATGTAGACTTGCTCACAGGATGCTTGATAGAATATTGCCGGCGTATAGGGCATCTCATTTCCTACTGTGATTGGGCAAATAAGATTGCTCCCAGACTCCTCGGGGAGACATGTTTGCAGGCTGGGAGTTTAGCGGTCTGTGCCATAATTAACACACAGGAAACCTATTACTTCTTTCCATTTAATGTTCTAATTGGCATACAGTGTCAGTGTGGCTCATAAATAGAGAAACTCATAATCATCTTGGTCTGTTGTTTACTGTTTATTTGGTAAGGTGCACAGACTGTGGTCAGGTGTTTTTGCGTTTTATTTAACATTCTCTTGGTTAAATGTGCACAGGCTTGGCAGGCATATGTTTGCTGTAGAATGAGGATGAGTTGCAGTGTTGAGGCCCTCTCACACAGATTGAAAAACCTTGATTGAGTATTGTCAATAGTGTAATTAGGCTTTGTGCAGTAGCCCACTCTGCCTGTCAGTCAGTGACGATACATTTTAAACTAGATTACATAGCAAGCAGACAGCCAGCTACAGCGACTGTGTGTCAGGGTTGCCTAAAAACAAAATTGAGCCACATTATCAGATGTGCAGAGGGTACATACATACGTTGTCATCTAGGTGAATTATATTTCTCCATTCATATGTGAAATACAGTCAAATCGATGATGCTGTATGCCAATATATGCAAGTCATAAAGTGTGTATTTGTCAAACATGCTGTGACTGTATTTGCAAAAACTGCGATTGAAGAATTATTTTTCAGTCTGCTTCTTGACAATATGTTGCCAATGTATATTTGTGGGGCAAAATGATTTGCAGTGCACTTGGAGAAAATTTTTTTTTTTTTTGGATGTTTGTTTGTTTTGTTTTTGTACAGCCCCAGTCGACAGCCCCCAGCAACAAAACCGCAACTTTTACTTTTTTCCTGACAGTTATGTAGAAAAGAAACAGTAGCTATCCATAATATCAAAAATGTATCAAAGTATCAAAACAGTAGTGTTGAGTGTATTGGGGGTACAGTAATTTTATACCTGTTAGGTTGCACAGGCCAGGTTTATATCAACATGTGTTGGAGGTGTTAAAGAGTACAGTCCTGCCCCTCAGCAAGCGCTGTGGGAGCGTGTTGTGCACTGCCGTCACCAGATAGAGCTTCACAGTGCAAGGTGCGAATGCCCAGAGATGTGGCAACCCTGTCCTGTTGTGCTGCTAGTAGAGTTTGTGGGCTCAAGAGGACAGAGCAGTGGCACAACTGCTTAGATCTGCACCCTTCTGCAGAGTTGCGGGTCTCCGGTAACACTGCTGAAGCGCTCTTCCTGTTTTGTGTTTTCAGCATGCTGTTGAGAGAGAGGGGCAAGTGTTTTTTAATTTTTTTTTTTTTAGTTGATAAATGGGAAGGAAAACATTTGCAGACTAGAGGTGGTAGAAACATCACCAAGAAACTGCAGCTCTTTCAGAGTGCTTGCAGGTGTCTTTGTGGTTTTCCTCATGATGTTTTTATCACTGCAGAATGACAGTCAACATGTACACACTGTATGTCAGATGTTGTTTGGATTAAATCATTTTCCTGTCAACCATTTTACCCCTGTTGAACTGTGGGTTGGGTTGGAAGGTTTACTGGTGCTGCAGAACTCTGATTTACTTCATTTTTGAAAGTGTTACAGTGCGGCATTATGCAATAGTCTAATGTCTCTTTGATGTTTCTATTTTCAGCCTCTCACACACGTCTGTGCCAAGAACCTGGTAACGTTTGTGTCGCAGGAAGCCGGAAACAGGCCTATCTTGCTGGGACTGGCCCTGAAGGACTCTTCCTTAGAAGCAATAAAACACATGAAAGAAATCATCAAAAGTTGTCAAGTCTGGTAGCAGATCATGAGTGGGAGCAGTAAAATTACTCACCAATGGACCAGAAGCCTGAAAGTTTGGTGAAATGCAGCCCACTTGTTTGCCCTCGTGCGGCTTCTTTCTTGTATCTTACCTTTTCTAGCTGCAATTTATAATGTTTTACTCTTCTACTCTTTTCTAAATGCAACTGAAGTAAATGTCAGTCTGTAATAAAGAAGCCTTGAGGCTAACTTTTCCGAGCTCAGTTTCATTGATTCTCATGTTGAGACTTGAGACATTAAAGCATCGCTAGCAAGCAAGTTATTTTGCATGTCACTGGGTTCTGTAATAAATAGGGATTTGATGAATGGTCTATGTTTAGGTACCTTGCAGTAGATGGACAGTGTTTCCAACAAATATCTGAAATACATGTTAAACCGTTGTGTATTTTGTAACTAAAAATGAGTGTATTTTCATATTCAAACCTACAAATAGGCATACTGACACTCAAGATTTGTTCATAACAAAAACACCTTATACTTCAACAAGTAACTGCAATATGTTGATGTCTTTTTTGCCTGTCTCTGAAAACTTGATCCAACCAGCCCCACTGAAAAGTAATTTGAAGTTAGCACTGTTAACTTTTTTATGCACAAGAAAATCACAGTCACTTAGCAGACTAATCCCTACCAAACTGGAAAATTAGGGAAGCCCTAATCTAATTCGGTTGGGGTCTTCATGTTTTATTTATCAAATATAGTCTCATTACAGTAGCTTCCAGTGCAGTTTGGCGTTGATTTTTTAAAGTCTTATTCATCATCCTCAAAGCAATGCATCATTTGGTGCCAATTATATTGCAGATCTTACAGCACCCCATGAGGAAAATCAGTTTTACAGTTGGTCCACAAAGCTCCACTTACTATCCCCAAGTCAGGACTGCATGATGACATTTGACTTTGTGAATCTCTCCACATAAATTTGATACTTTGCAAAAATGTTATGTTGCACTTTTTATAACTACTAAGAATACATTAAAGTTTCTTTTACACTGTCAATTTGTGTAAGGCCTCTTGTCATCTATAGAAAGCAACACTTATTTTGGATTTATTGGCTCATAAGCACTATTAGATAGATATCTAGTTTTTTTTTTCACAGCACTTAAATGTAATTTTGTCATTTTAAATGTAGCTCTATGTGAGATTCCCTTGCATTGATCACAGATTAAAATAAACAATAAATAAATAATCATAAACTTTGCTGCAAACAACTCACACTGACACCCAGTGACTGTGCAGCATCATGCCAGTCAAAGCACGTTGTGTCTACATGTAGTTGGCTCGGCCTGAGGTTCACGTCATGGTAGATTATTCATCCCTGTTGGCGACGTGATGACGACCAACGTGGCCTTGCAGTCACGTGACCCATTCACCTGTATCCAACCTGTTTATCTGCTGCCCCAACAACTTCGCGTGCGGGGATAAATTTAATCCCCCGTCGTTTTATGGCTAAAGAGTATTTTGTTAGTGATATTATAAAGTCAAGTAAATACCATAGCATGATTTTTAAACGTTTTTCATGATTTGTTTATTGTGCGCGTCCGTGTGGACTTCGACCTCTGTGAATTACCTGTCAGACAAGGAAGTGACTCTCGGCTGCTGAAACTCTGTGTTGATGCAAGTGACAGGCGATTTGTAATGGCAGCACAGGCTGACGATAGGCCATTTTAAAAAGAGGAAATTATTTTTTTCTATTTAGTCGACAGCTTGTTTCTGTAGTAGCCGGGGCGACTTTGTGGAGCGTATTTTTATTTTTCACCTGCTGTAAATCTGCTGGGATAAAGCCGGTCACACTCACAGGGACGAGCTGAGCTGCTGGGAAAGGTAAAGAGGTTCATAAACTGATAAGAACATTTGAAAAACGCGTTTAAATTTATTAATGTAAGCCTGTGTATATGAACTACAATGAGTAATTATAATAGAGCTTGAAAACCCCGGTGTTGTGACAAAGCAAGGTTTCTCTGACGCAATATTTTGACCGTGTTGATGTGAAATAGGTAGCTTTGTTGAATGTCTCATGCAATTATATAACAGATGAAATGCTCCTAATTTCTTTTGGCATATCTGTGGGCCTTAACATTTAATGTTTTGTCACAGATGAACAGCTCTGTGGAAGTCATGGACTCGGCAGTCCAAAATGACTCTGTGGTTCACCTGGATGCACCGATCCTCCCAGACAAGTCAGACATCTCCAACATGACCATTCTTCGCACGGGGAATGGCTCCATCATAGAGGACCAGATGTTTTTGAACACACTGGCTGCTCAGGCCCTCTCGGGGATATTTGTCTGGTCTGCATTGCTGATAACTTGCCATCAGGTGAGTTTATATTAAAAAAAAAAAAAAAAAAAACGCCAGCATGCTCTCAATATGCATGCTCCAAGGAAGCAATCACAGCATCAAGTAAGAGTCATCAGTGAGACAGGCAACCCCAGGCGTTGCTGGTGCAGTATATTCAAATGCAAAAGTGTAATGAGAGACGGCGGAGCACAGGACAAACGCTCCACCCTTGCCAGAGGACAGAAACAATACCTAGGATTAATAATGGCTTTCGCTAACCTACATTCAAGTGAACCCATCAGGAATCCAGTACTCACTTACAAATAAGTTAATCAACCATATGTTTTCGTCATTGTTTCTTTCTTAGGATGACTCTAGCGTATGGCATCGTAGGAATGTTTTGCACGCTTTTTCCTTCACAGTGACAATCAGATTAAAACAGAAAGGCATCCAGCTAATTAAAGTACAAGGAAAACAACACAACAAGGAGTTTCTGTAAAACACAGCACCCGTAATACCACCTTCGCCCAGGTAATATGTCAAGGGCTGTGTACTACAATATTGCCGTAAATGAGTTTTTTCCTGTTGCGTGGGTGTGTTACCCACTGTGTGCTGATGATAGCTTATCATTATGGTTTTATCAATTGCAGAGAATGCAAGAGGGTGCAGTGTGTTATCATCAGGGAAATCAATTGATATTGAGATTGCATTTACAGCGTTATGAAGGATTAGGATCCTATTTTCAAAGAGAGCCCATTTGCCATGCTTTTAATGCTGCTCAGCAGTGGGAATGATACTCATGTTTAGCTGATGAATCGATAACACTTTGTGCTGAATTTGCCTCCATTCAACTTTGTTTGGCTGTGTGGCAGAACGTTCATCGGGGAGTCATTTTTCTCTGAGTGGTAGCTATATTAACTTTAAGTTACTTGCATATCAGGGCTGTGCAGTATATCTCTTTCTCATGTGTTTGTCTCCATTCTCTAAACACCTTAAACTGTGGTCATCAGTTGGATTTTTTCATACACACATAACATAACATGGCAAATAGCCTACTGTGGTCCTAATTGAAAACTAGCCCATTTTTTTAGACACTGACAACTTTACATCCTGCGCAGATCACTCTTTTACTTTGTAATATGCTACAGGGTCATTTGGTTGCTCAAATACAAGGCATTTAATTGAACAAGGGCGGTGCTAGGGCATCAGATATTAAAATTAGGCTATGGAAACGATACACCATCTCCTTGTGACTCTGGGGTGTAAACTCGCCTAAAGCTTTCAGGTTCATTTTTGTAATGACAATTTTGGGGAGGCGAAGCTGCTAATAGTGCTGACTACAAAAAGCGTTTTCACAGGGAGAGGCTGTATGCAGCAACAGGTTCACATCAGACAAGCCCATATGGCGCACAGGGGGAGAACAAATGGTTCGCAGGACTAGTTTTGAAATGCTGGTGGTGTTTCATCTGACTTTGCTCCAGAAGATTGGCTATAGACTCTTCTACTCACATTCTGAATACTAAACGCAGATAGACAATGACCTTATCCTCTTTGCTGTAAGTCACCACTTGTCTGACTAGTGGGGTGTGGCTCATTTTTCTCAATGGGCTTCATGGTCACACTGCAATTCACAGCGTTTGGGTTTACAAACAGCAACACATGCTTATTTTGTGTGGATGCGGCATGTTTTGCACATTGCCCTCTCATTTACATATAATACATAATATCACGACTGCAGTTATTTTTATGGTAAAAACTAGGATGTCTTTGCCTTTCACTTAATAGATTGATCAGGGCTCAACCGAAAGCATTATCCAGGGTGCAACTCTGTATTATTGTCAGGACAGCATTATGGAGTCAAGAAATCCATAGCCTTTTCTGCCCTTTCAAGCAAAATGCAGGGCATCAGTCTCCAGCCTGCTTCACTTCACATCTCAACATGGCCAAATACATCACACCCCCACACTCACAGTGGTCAGCCTTTAATGTGCAGCCCCTTTAACGGGCATTTAATCAATCTGCATCCATCCAGTAGAGTGTACTTGAAGTTGAGCTATTAATAACACAGAGCCTTTTTTGTTTTGTTTTGCTCTGTTTTGTTTTTAAAATTTCCATACCCGGTGATGGTTACTGCAAGGGCAAGGTGCACATTTGCTATAACGGAATATATTCTGTATTTCAAATTTTATTCATTCACAGTGTGTTCCGGACCGAATGTTGTATTTTCCAACAGCGTATGCGCTACAAACCCATACACTTTAAATAAATATGCATAGTATAGACACCATAACTCTTGAGAAATTGCATCAGCTGGCATGAGTTTGTTAAGCATCTACAAATTATGTTGGACCAAGGTCTACCAATTAATATCTGAAAAATGGCCAGCGTTTTCCCGTCTCTGTGAAAGCCACTGCACAGGGGAACTTTTCCTCATTAAATGATGTTGCGAAGTTGCTGTTTGCCTCCATCACTTCACAATGAGGTAATTCCAATTAGATCACTCCTGTTCTTTCAACCTCACATTGGCACCTTTGAACATATTTTCACTGAAGTCTCTCTCATTACATACAAAATCACTTCATGCCCTTGCACTTGCTGACATAAAACGATATGCTACACCACTGACAGCCTGCCTGCCTTTGGAAAATATTCAATCCCCTTGACCTTTTCCGCAACTTTTGGTGTTATAGCCTGAATTCAAAATGCACAATAGAGCGGCAAGAATCCACTTTTGTTTCCCATGTGCCATCACAATGTGGCTGGGAATGCACATGGCCCTCTGTGGTTTTGCAGAAAGTCATAGATTATACAAGAGATTGCTCTGCCTACTGATAGATGGCTTGTGTGCCAGTGTGGTTGTGTGTGTGTGTTTGTGCATGTGTGCCTGTGTGTGGTGGTGGTGGTGAGGGGGAGTCTATAAATAAATAATGAGTACAATTTAGTGTTTTCAGACCCTATCTGCCATATCTGTTTAATATGCAAGAGTAATAAACTCCATTCAGTTAGTTGGTGGTTCATTTGCAAGGCCACCATTAATGCAGAGCAATTTGGTACCGGTCAGCAGTGGCATGAAAGAAATAATCTCAGGTGTTTATGTTACTTGTTAACACAGCTAACTTTCAACTGTGTTTTGTAACATTATAGTGTTAGATCTATAAACCTGCACAAATAACAGTTTTGTTTTCCTCTCACAACTCGATGATCCCAAAACGATATGATCCTTATGATACCAGTGTGCTGCTGGGCTGCATATGCTGCTATTGAACATTGTGTGAAACATTGCTTCAGGCTAAGTGGGGGGAAAAAATGCCTGCATGAATATGGAATTGACTATAAAGCCCTGCGCTAAACTCTGGTTGCTCCTAGTATATGGCAGCACAGTATAGCCGAAATAATATTTTGTGATTATTTCGACATGCTGCAGTTGCGATCCGACATATATTGTGACTCAGAATATCAAGTCTTTGAAGTGTACTTTACCTTTTTGATGTTGTTTGAATTTCTTTTGCTTTAGAGTACGAGACGGCTACACATTTCAGGACACATTCACATTCCTTCAGATAATTTACAGCTATTCCTGAATTACAGCATATAAATGGATAAATGGGTATTATGTTGAGACATTTGCAGTGTTTCCTCAGGGCAAGCTACAACAAGCCAGCTTTCTGCGGCTACTGTCAAAGTATCTCATTTTATTCACTTCTGATGATGACAGTTTTATTCTAAGGCAAATGAGCACAAAAAATGATAAGAATAATAATAACAGTAATAACAAATAACTCTTTTAGTACAGCATTAAAAAAATATGAAAAACATAAAAAGATAAAATACAATGAAATAAATAAGAAACATTTATTAACCAAAAAGGTAAAACACATGGATAAAAATATGAATAAGATGCAGTGGTATGAACATAAAAATAGAAATAATGAGGAAGAGACAAGGCATAGAAAGTGCAATATGACACCAAAAAGCCAATCCGTGAAACCTTAACAACTGGGACATAGCATGTTTAAAACCCAGGAGCACTATTATATACACTTATGTCTTGCTGTTTCTTCCCTTGTGGACACACACAACAGAAGACTCTGAAACTGAACCAGTACACATTCCTAGTTTTGAGCATGGATTCCTGTCTTGTTAAGGGAGAAACATGTTTGTGAAAACGGTAACGCATGACTGCAGGATTTTGAATAAGACAGTCCTGACTGCACACATGCCAACAGGTTGTGGTAAAAAGCTATAGGGGCTAGCTGATGACACTTAGGATAATTATAACTTGTGCTAGAACCTGTAGAAACCTCTACCTACTAGCAAATACCATAGATTACTCTGAGGGTTATATTAGTGCTGGGCAGTGAAGGATGAACAAGCTTTATATTCCTTGGTTCCTGCAAAAGAATCACTCTCATGGACTTCTTAGATAGTATACTATGGATATTTTGAAAAATGCAGGGAAGTCATTTTTATTCCATACTGTTTGCAGGGGGTCAAGGGTGGCGCAGTGTGCAGACACTCCCTGTGATTGACCAAGTGGGCTCCTGGTCACAGTGAACTTGTTTTTGCTTTTTGAAATTTTGTGATTTGTAAGCAAGCACAGCTGATGATGAGCTAAGCACTTGAATGAGGTAGTGATGCTGTTTGTTTTTCTGTTTCTTGAAAAAATAGTTACAGTCACGCACCTTTGTCCAGTTACATTTGCAAGAATATAAAAACAATGCCAAGTAGAGTAATTTTGTTCCAAATCATTTGTGATCTCAGTAAAAAAAAAAAAAAAAAAAAAAATTATCTCTCTGGATAAAGGGACTTCATCCTTGCTGCACTGACAAACCTTGCTTTTAGCATTGATGGTGTCTGGATGAGGCTGCTGACTTTCATATGAGCAGGAGCTTTTTGTTTGGCCGTTCCAAAACCTTATCTGAAAACTAAAGGTCAGTCAGGAGCTTCTTCTGTACAGTCAACAGAGTTTTATCTACAGATCTAAAGTCTTCTGCTAGACACAGGAAGTTAAAAGTCCAAGTCCACACTATAACTCGTTGCCAATTTGTTTAATTGGTAATGTCTTAAAATATGATCTTAATTACTCTTGACTGGAAGCTAATGCAACATAGTGGAAACAGTTAAGTGATTGATCTCTTTATTCCTGTCCAGCCCTGTTGCTGCATTGTAAACTAGTTACAGATTGTTATGGTTGACGGAAGGAATTACAACAGTCAATGCAAGATTAAATAGAGACATAAATAATATCATCCAGGTAAAAAAAAAAAAAATGTTTGGTCGCCATTAGCCTGTCAGTAATGTGACTGAATGGTGTGTTTATCACATGGCATGTTGATTACATATTGCAGGGAGTTGGGTCGACCTGTCCTTAGATCTATAAATCACAAGTCCTTTATATATATTAAAATTATTGTCATGTATTATTATGGGTATAGCTCAGAAATACATTTTAGCTTTCTCCTTTGATTCCTATTACAAGCGAGTTTGAAAATGGATGTTTGCCTCTGTAAAACCACTAAATTGTCACGTTTTTGCCACCATAAAGCAGGGCATATTTGCTATAATAGCTCGCTGTGGCAGGACAATTATGTATAATTTAGTTTTTTTTTTTTTTTTTTTTTTTCACATGTGCAATTTTCCGTCAGAATCCAAAACAAATTGTGTGTGCATGTTAAAGTGTGAAGAAGTTTCAAAGGAGCTGTTATCATGGCCTTTTTTACTGGAAGCTTTGATCTTCAGTGCTCACCAGCATTATAGGAAGAGATTATTTAAGTTAAGCTCAGGGCTGGAATTGGCGTTTTGCATTTCTTTGCTCACAGCCAGGCGGTGCTTTTCATACGCTTTGCTTGTACTTTCTTTTGCAGATCTTCACACACCTACGGTCCTACACTGTCCCCAACGAGCAGCGCTACATCATCCGCATCCTGTTTATTGTACCAGTTTATGCCTTTGACTCGTGGCTGAGCCTGCTCTTCATCAGCAATGATCAGTATTATGTGTACTTTGATTCTGTCCGAGACTGCTACGAAGGTGAGTAACATTATCCTGCCCATCCCTGCTGTCACCTTGCTGCTCTCTGTCTGGACAGTCATGACTGCAGACGCATAACAGATGAACCCCCCTGCCCCCCGTGTTAGATAGCTGCCACAATAGAAGCGAAAAGAAACTGACCAAACTAGTTTTCTCCCCTATCAGTGTTCTCATGTTGGGACGCATTGTTTGAGGTGCTTTATTTCCAGAGGGTGAAACCTAAGTCTGTATTCTTGAAGCAGTGGTGCACCACCGCCGCCTGAGAGAATGAGAAATTAAAGAATGTTAAAGAAGTTATCTAAGTGAAGTCCTAATGTTTTACAAGTGATGATTATATTATGGTTAAAAACATTTTTTGAGCACCAGAACCTCCACAATCATCGCCCAAAGCACCACAGCTGCAAAGAATTACAGATAAAACACAATTGACAATTTGATGATTTATATCAATTTTTTTTTCTGTTTAACTGAGCTGTGCTTTTTTTTATTATTCAAATACTGTGGGAACATTTTCTGGCAGCCATTCTTTCTTTGCTTGAACTTATTCATGTTCTGTAGATTGCAGTTTTAATTATCTTTATATAACACTAATTATGTGCTGCAGCACAGACATACTTCACCAGTGGCAGAGGTGAATCATATGCAAAATGGATTACATGTAATTTGAGAAAGAGAAAAGTAAAAAAAAAAAAAAAAAAACACATTATTCAATGGATTAGTTTCCAGTTTGCAGGCCAATTTTGTTGCTGACTGACAGTGCTCTGCATCAGAAAGCAGGGAGACTGTGCAGTAGCACTAGTGGCCTGAACTAAGACATAATGAACCTTCTCTTGAGTGGACACCATCTGCATTAGCTCTGTTTAATCCCTCCTTAAATAGCAACAAAGGATTAGGAAGGGATTTCCAAGACACAGAACCATTGGAAGCTTCTTAATGTTAGCACTGAAACATTTATTGTTCTAATTATTTTCTATCATGTGGAACTTTTTTTCCCTATACATTTTTTTTTAGCTGTTAATGAGTTGTTAATGACAGCATGTGTGGAGACGATGTGAAATTATTTTACAGTACAAATCAGGTTGTGGCATATACATGATACATGATGTAAAAGTGTAACTATTGTGTTTACATTCCAGCGTTTGTCATTTACAATTTCCTGAGCCTGTCTTTTGAGTACCTCGGAGGAGAGAGCGCAATCATGTCAGAGATCCGAGGCAAGCCCATACAGTGAGTGCTCCCATTTAATTCCTCTGTACAGTTGAGACCTATATGTTTTCTAGAAAGGACACCACAATGGGGAGCTTTCAGACCAGCCTCCTGCTACTTTTCACCAGTCATAAATGTCAGATAAGTTGACCCAGACTCCAGAATTTCACACACTGTGCCTTATTTCTGTTGGCATCTGTGTGTGTGAGTGTGTGTTGCACAGGCCAGCCATGGTTTGGGTTGGGTCCTCTGTGGCAATATTGAGCGAATCTTGCATGCATTGTTATTCTTTTCCCAGTTGCTTATTTTTTTATGTTTGCATTTTTTATACTTATGCATGCACCTTTGCACCAATTGGAGGCACATTTTAGCTTTTTGTTGTGACCAGCCTTGGACAGGTCTGGCGAGGCTGCGAATCCTGACTGACTCAGCCTCAGGCCTGTCAGCTTTTTTGCCAGGATTTGAACACAGTATAAACATTGACTGAGCCAGACAGGCTGCAGCACCACTTAACACTGGCCACTGGGCTGTATGTTTTATTGCATGCTCTGTTGTTGTTTCCCCACCATGCCTGGATTTCCATTTGGCCTGGGATCATAATTTGAAATCTTTTTTTTTTTTTTTATAATCACAACAAATGCTACATTGTCTTTATACAAAAGGGGTAATAATTGTCAAGGTGTAATAAGTCTATTACCTGTTTATGCATTAAGAACATGACTCAGGCAATAATTTCAACACCAGAAACATGCAATGAGAGATATGTGGAAATAAATAAAAAGATGAGCATATGCAAAATAAAGTACATAATAAGTATTTAGGAATATAAAGAAGACAGTATGAGAATTTACAGTATAGTGTGTATACAGACAGGAAAATAAGATAATACGTTATCTACAGTGTATATGCATAATGTGAGCTGTGAAAAAAATTCACCTTATCATAAGTGAATTGATAGATACTTTGGTAGATCAAGTGCATTGCACACAAATTTGAATATGTAGATGCTAGAAATTCAAATGGAGGAACTGTGTGTTGAGAGAGGTGATAGTGTACAAGAGTGCAGTGTTGACTGACATAGCATACATGGGAATATATGGAAATACATGCTAAGCAGAAACTATGCAAGCTGTTGTATAGATAATCCGCAGCAGAAGAATGGAGAAGAAGCATCCGGATAGTTCGTGTTGGCAGTAAGGGTGTTCTGTGCAACAGCCTCCTAGCTGCTGCAGCTGGAGCTGCTGGGACAGGAAGCACTGTACTGTCAATGGTTGGCGGCACAAAAGAGCACCTAAAGTGCTCTGTGCAGCACCTTGATATGCTGAGCCGGAGGCTGAAGTTGCTCTGAAGCTGCATCAGCTCACTATAGAGGGGGTGGGAGGTGTTGTCTGAGGTGGAGCTGAGGTTAGTCTTCATCCTCCCCTCTGCTGCTGCCTCCAGGCTGTCCAGGCTCAGCCTTTCTCACCCCTTTGTTCATCCTGCTGCCTAACCAACACAGCAGCACATTGAACTGAGCACTGCCTATTTAGTAATGTGTTATATGCACTGAATACCTGCTCCCCCACAAGAAAATCATTCTACTCTGCCCTCTCTTGTCCAGTGCCCAGCACCTCTGCGTCGAGAGTCCAGTCAAGTTTCTTGCTGATGTTGTTGTTTTAGCCCAAAAGTGTTCCATTAATTTACAAGAGGCCTTAAAGGCAGAATGAGTAGGATTTGTCAGTTGTGTTTTGTAAACACAACATTCAAAGTTGGCCCCTCCTTCCTGGCTAAACTAACTGCCAGCCGGCACCTACCTGTCCAACTGAAAACAGGCCAACACCACATCACTCTTCATCCTCATCCTCTCCCTCAGCGCTCGCCAGCGGGTGAAAGCAGACCTCAGACTCACTCTCGTTGTGGAACAAGCTTTGCACACTTGATCTTTCAACTCGCTGTATTTCCTTTTTCCCGCGGTTCGCAATTTTCCCAGCTTCCTATCAAATGTTGTGCTATTGATCTGGCACTGAGTGCTTTTATTGGCTGGGAGCTGCACACCCTCTGCCCAAAGGACAACACCCAAAAATGTCCTGGGCTCAGCAAAACAAGAAAACCCAGGCAGAGGGCAGGGTCTCTGCAGACACACACACCAACACACACTGGGTCATAATTGATAGTTTAGAGGGATTATCAGAATCAGAAATATTTTATTGATCCTTCAGGGGAAATTTGGTAATTAGTTTTAATACCACTGTCTCATATGACACATGGACATGGACAGTAAACATGTTAATAAGTGCATATTCTGTGGACTAAAAGACAGGAATCTGCTGTTTTTTCCCTGAATACTGCAAGTCTTGTGTTTTTCCCCTAAGGCAGAAGTATTATATATGCATCAGGAAATTCAATAACTAAGTAGCACACACTTGCTGCATGCAGCTCCTCTTTCAGCATCCATTGTTGTATACTAAGTTATTCCCATTTGGGATATCACCATGGAGGAGTCCTCACATGAACAATATGTGCTCTATACACTTTGCATATGTAGCCTGATTCAACTGCCTTTTAGTGGAATTGCAATTTTCTCTGGTCAAATTCTAATGTAACCAAGACATTTGTTTTCAGTCACATTATATTCTGATGTCTTCACAGGTCAAGCTGCCTGTATGGCACCTGCTGCCTGGTTGGAATGAGCTACTCCATTGGCTTTTTAAGATTCTGTAAACAGGTGAGTTTCAGCCATCCCCTTATCTCGGTCGCTGAGATAAGGGGATGGCCACTGAAATAAATTCACACACACTGAAGATACGGACACACCAGACTGTACAATGGGTATAATTTAGCCCTTTATAATGATTACCGGGCTGCTTGAAAATGACAGTAGTTATAATTGGCTGTCTTCTTTTCAGAGGATAATATCCACTGGTTAAAAAAGGAAAACAAAGGCAATTTAGGCCAGGTGAATCCAGCTTGGTAATAAGCTGAGCAGAGATGATATGAGCTGTCAGTTCAGAGCTCGCCTCCCAGTGTCTTGGGATGCTGCACAAGCTCCCAGTCTAACACTGATGGAAATTGGAACTGAGGGGTATGTCTTGAAAAGAGAATAGATGGTGAAATGAACATTTTTTTAAAGAGGGAGTGATAAACACTCAGCATGCTTTGACAGGACTCCTACGTGAAGTGTTTTCAAAGCAAAACCTCGCTGTTCTCTGCGGTGGCATTTTCGAAAAGGATCATAAAAAATATCCTCTGTCTGAGAGGACAACTGAAGAAATAATGCATAAGATTTGAAAAAGAGCATAGCATTTCCATAACGCGGTTACTGGCACCCACAGGGATGTGCTCTGATCTCCATGGAGTACTTTTAAAAAATTGTAGAGTGGGTACAGTCTGTGCTGCTGAAGTTTATACCATGTACTCGTGACATTAGGTCATCCTCATTGTCATTCATTGAAAAAGGCAAATTTCAGTGGTGTTACACTTACATTGATGGGGTGGAGTGCTGTGAGGAGTCTTGCAGTTTCTTTTATATCAATAAGACAGATTTTACATTATAATTGTCAAGTAGCACTTTTATAGTGTTATAGTGGTACAGTGGTAGATTCTGTTTGATCTCTTTTCCCTTAATCATTAATATGAAACAAATGAGTCAAATGTCACAACAATGTACAGGCACTGCTATTCAGGAGTTAATAGGCTACATTTGTCTCAAACAGTTGGCCTGGTCTCATGAGATTAAGCATCACAGGGCAGTTTGTAATGTAGTTTTTTAGACGGTAGGTTAAGTTTGACTGTAATGTACGCAGCTTTGTTACAGTTTTGACCAAAGGAACTCCAGGTGCCCCCTGAAGCCCCCAGCAAGCCTACATAATGTGAACTTCCATTTTCAGGCATCAATTTATCCTCCGCTTAAAAAGTTATTTAATAATCTTTCACTGGTCCATGTAAATGCTGTTTTATGCTAAAATGCCATGTGGAAACAGCTATTTGACTAATATTACTCCACAATAAGGACCAATAGCTGTAATACAGGTTAGTTTGTCTTAAATTGCTTACTGAGCATGGCATTATATTGATTACAATACAGAGTAGTGACTTTTTGAGTAGTTTTTTTTATATTGGCACTATGCTACAGAACATTCTGATTTTTGGCAATGGGAATTGCACTTAAAGACAAAATTGGTTATGCATTAACACCAGCAAACTGTTGAACAATGAGATTATTAATTCTGTTGAGTTAGGGCATGTGTGAAATTTGAATTGCCTGCTTGACAGACATCTAGATGTGCTGCATGCTCTCAAACACTCACAAACAAAAGCAGGCTATCACACGCTTAGTAGTACCCGCTATTGGCAAGATCAAACAGCAAGCAATCAAAAAACTTAAATGGGGTCAGTCAGGAATCACTTTGAATGAGAACCTGGCGCATACGGTAACCGGCAACAGCATTGAATTGGCCACTGAAATCTCAAATCCTGAGCATAGCTTTCCCACTTGGCTGTAATTGCAAAATTCTGCCAGTCACATCAACACAATCACTTTTCCATTCCTTTGATTCTAATCAAAAGATGTATACATTTTCGTTCAAGGAAGGTGTTTTCAAGCCTTCACGGAGTGTAATAGAAAATGTTTTTACTCCTGTAGTGACACCAGAATAAACAACAAAGTGCTAGAAAGAAAACGTAAAAAATAGAGGTGCATTTTATAAATGAAAAGTAGATAAATAACCTATTTAACTTGCAATGGAGTACGTGACACATCTAGTGTCATTACTTTGAGAGAAAATTTGCCTTAGCCTGAGGAAATTAGACTCAGCCTTAATGAGAAACACAGTACCTAATGTTCTTCACTTGGACAATAATTGACCAATCTTGGTTTTGAAAGTCATCTCACATTACTGCTAATAATAGATATCTATTTTTACAAACTAGCAAAATGTTCTCACTCATTGTTTAGTCAAGTTGGAGCCAGAGAAACAATTACTTTTTTCTCTACGCCTTATAATTTGATGTAAAGGGAACAAAGTGGTCATCAAATTTATTAGCAATATACAAGTACTATAACAAATGAAAGTAGTTACAGGTATTTCATTTTATTGCAAAATCATGAAACAACTTTCATCAGCTGGATGCCGCAGTGGCTCACCTGCTGGGGCACATACCACAAATCACAGCTGAGTCCTGGGTTCAAATCCGGCCTGGGCCCTTTGCTGCATGTCATCCCCTTGTCATCTCTTCCCTGCCTTTCCTTTCTCCCTCTACTGTCACCATTGAATAAAGCAGAAATGCAAATAAATAAATAAATAAATAAATAAACAAACAAACAAAAGAATAAACAGTGTTTTCTGACCTCATAACCTCAGGCAAGTTGTTCAGCTTAACCTTGATTGCAAGTATTCTGATCTATTCTGTCTTTATTATAGACTTTGAAACACCTCATATGTCATTGACTGATTATGTATGACTACACTCACACATATTTAGAGTTCAAAGTTTCCTGATGTAGGTTGAGAGCAAGGCAGTTTATCTGTAATACACTGTATGGACAAAAGTATTGGGCCACCTGACCATTACACCTACAGGAGCTTTTATGTCATCCCATTCTAAATCTATAGGCATTAATATGGAGTTGGTCCCCCTTTACAGCTACAACAGCTTCCACTCTTCTGGGAAGGCTTTCTACAGGATTTTGGAGTGTGTCTGTGGGAGTTTTTGCCAGTTCATTCAGAAGAGCATTAGTGAGGCCAGACACTGATGTTGGACCAGAGGGCTGGCTCACAGTCTCTGCTCTAGTTTATCCCAAAGGTGTTGGATGGGGTTGAGGTCAGGGCTCTGTACAGGCCAGTCAAGTTCTTCAACTCCAAACTCAGCCAGCCATGCCTTTATGGAGCTGCTTTGTGCACTGGGGCTCAGTCATTCTGGAATAGAAAAGGGCCTTCCCCAAACTGTTCCCACAAATTTGGAAGCACAGAATGGTTACCAATGTCTTGATAAGCTGAAGCTTTAAGATTTCCCTTCCCTGGAACTAAGAGGCTGAGGCCAACCCCAGAAAAACAAGCCCATAGCAGTATCCCTCCACCACCAAACTTTACAGTCGGCACAGTGCAGTCAGGCAGGGAACGTTCTCCTGACATTTGCCAAACCCAGACTCGTCCATCAGACCACCAGATAGAGAAGCATGATTGGTCACTCCACAGAACATGTTTCCACCGCTCCAGAGTCCAGTGGCGGCGTGCTTTACACCGCTCCATCCGATACTTGGCATTGTGCTTGGTGATGTAAGGCATGTGTGCGGCTGCTCGGCGATGGAAACCCATGCCATGAAGCTCCCGGCTCACAGTTTTTGTGCTGATGTTAATGGCAGAAGAGTTTGGAGCTCTGCAGTTATTGAGTCAGCAGAGCGATGGCCACTTTTACACACTATGCTCCTCAGCGCTCAGCGACCCCGCTCTGTAACTTTACGTGGTCTGCCACTTGGTGGCTGAGTTGTTGTGGTTCCTAAACGCTTCCACTTTGTAATAATAGCACTAACAGCTGATGGTGGAAGATCTGGGAGGGAAGAAATTTCACAAACTGACTTGTTCAAATGGTGGCATCCTATTATGTTACTATTACAGTACCACACTGTAATAGTATTCAGTGAGCTCTTAAGAACGAGCCATTCTGTCACAAATGTTTGTAAAGGCAGACTGCATGGCTAGCTGCTTGATTTTATACACCTGTGGCAATGGGACTGAATGAAACACGTGAATTCAATGATTTAGAGGTGTGGCCCAATACTTTTGTCCATATAGTGTATATTAAAACTGATTTTGAGCTGTGGATAATTGGGAGTTATGCTATCTCCTCTAAGTTGAAGTCCAGCTGTTTGCACTCTGAGTCACTGCAAACAACAAAGTTCCCCTTGGTTGAATAAATAATTGTTTTGTAAAATATTGTGTCCCCACATTTTACTAGAAATCAGGCAAAATTCCTGTTGTGTTAGCAGAACTCGTTATCAATATTTTATTTCCTTGAAATCAGTACATTTTATTGGTCAAGAAACGTTTCAAAGCAAATAACACGATGCTCCTGTGTGGGTAAAGCAAACACTCCCACACTGTTATTGTACATGGGTGCTGTTTCCCTTCAGCAATCCTAAAAGTTAGTCTGGGATGTACTGTATGGGATGAGTTATTTTAATGCTATAAAACATTGCCAAACAAATGTTTGCAAATCTTACCAGTCAGGAGCTTGCTATTTGATTGCAGTGCATAAATCTATCAGAGGGAGGTTTGACAAAATGTGCATCTTCCGTAGTTCTAACTAACATCAATTCAGTTTGTAGCACTTAGGTTTATCAGTAACAAAAAAAAAAAAAAAAAAAACATTACAGAAACTTAAAAACACCACTGCCAGGCCGTGGGCTACAAATCCTTCCTTTGTATTAAGACATTGGCTGAAGCATTTGTAACAGATGGCCATCGCCGCACACTGAAAGAACTTCCTATCCAACAGATAACAGCTTGTCTCCATGACCCTGGAAATTATCACTCCAACAATGTTGTGGTGTATCAAATGGAAAGTTACAGGATATTATGCACTCATAGATGTTATTATTATTGCCAACGGCCACAACATCATCACTTTTATCTATAATTGTGTTATTTTGTCATTAAGAAAACTAGGGAATCACTGAAATATAACATCTCTCCTGCAGCTTATGAACTAAAGATTTTAGTTCAATGCTGAAATTTTCCAAGCTTGACAGTGGAAATCTTCTGGAGGGATTTGCAACACCTGAGCTCGAGAAATTATTTATACACTCAGTGGCCACTTTATCAGGTCCACCTGTACGATCTCATACAGGTCAATGCAACAGCTCTGTTTATAATGTTTGGTTCTTGTTGACTTTGTAGAGGATGTCTAAATTTAATTCTATGTTTATTATTGAAGTTGTAGTTTGCAGAAGTCTTGTACTGGACTACATTATATTGAGAGGTGTTTCTAATTTTTTGTCCTCCCTATTGATATACATGAGGGGGACAGAATAGTGGAAACACCTGCAGTCCAGTACAACAGCAGCATTAACTATGAGCTCAGTGTCAAACATAGAATTGAATGAACGCCTCTATTATTGTGATAAAACGTAACGTAAGGGACATAAAGCATTTCCCTGAAGCGCCTTTGCTATAGCGATAGAAACATTAGAGGAAAATCTGCAACAATATTTTGTCATTTTTGTCTTGTTCCACGATATATATCATCATATATATCGTATCACACAGCCCTACAACCCAGATTTCTGAGCCATGCCATTTATCCCATTGACAAGGTAGTTTAAACTATTTCAGAAATGTGTTACTATGTGAATGTAGATGCAGGATGAACAGATTTCTGCATAGTTCAATGCACTCTGAAAGAGATTTACTAGATGTGTGGCTTGGTAATCAATATTGTTTATCAAAGCAAAAGTAAACTGCATCGGTAATAAAAAAAAACAAACAAAAAAAACCACTTTTTATTTTATCAACATTATTGATGTCATTTTGTCAACCACACCACAGAGCCCTGCCTTTCAAAAGTGGCCTTAAGGCTAATCGACTTGAGCATCCCTGGTCTATTGCTTTCAAGTGCCGCCACAGTGATGGGAGTTTAGAGCAGCCTCTGTCAAATTGGTTGGTTCAGGTTTCAATGCGTAACACAGAGGGCACCTGTCTGCTTCTCTCTGATATTGCATGCAGGTCTGTGCCCCCTACATATTCTGTTCAGCCCCAGCCAGGTCTCATCCACGTCGGCATTAAGATAGCACTATCAGATGATTTATGTTCAGGGCTTGAAGAAACGACAAGTTTAAGAAAGGATATGTACCATGCACCTCGAGACCCCGTGCTTTTAATTAAAGTCTCGGAGCTGTCAAGACGAGACACAGATGTCAAAATGTTTCGTTTTGTCACAGAATTATGTGAGGCACTGAATCATAATAGCTGTATTTGCATGGCACTTTTACAAAGTGATTCACAATCTAGAGGAGGAGAGAATCAAAGACAGTATCAAGCCTGTGCAAGGGGGAAAAAAAGTGCAGCAGAAACAGTCATAGCTATAAGGTTGGGGTGTGATATAAATGCTGGTTAGGATTGGGGTAAGGTTATATCAGCAAATCATAAAAACATGAATTGCTTGGTATCAGTGAGCGGATTCAAATGAAGATGGGCGTTCCACATCCTATTAGATGTATAAAGCTGATGCCAAAGTCCTTTTTCATGACACTGTGTCCATGCTGATTGGGTCTCTCTGAATTGTAATGTGTTCTGCAGGCGACTCTCCAGTTCTGTGTTGTCAAACCCATCATGGCAGTCATCACCATCATCCTGCAGGCCTTTGGCAAATATCATGATGGAGATTTTAAGTGAGCAGCACCTCTCTTTCCATTTCATTTCATTCTTTGTGTGTCATCTGCATTCATCTCATTGCCTGGAGGCTTGTTTCGCAGTTTAATGTGCACAAGGCACACATGGAAAGAATTTAGAAAGGGGGACAGTCACATCACATCTTGACAACAGCCAAAGTAAAATATGTTAAAAATTGAAGAGTTTCATTCCAAAATGACATACCGTATTGCTGGCCTGAAACTACCCTTTGTGCAGGAGTGTTAGATACTCACTCTACCAAATCTCATATTTATTGCAATTTTTTTCCACAAAATGCATATGCAGTGTTTTGAAATAAAGCAATTTAATTCTGAATACATGCTATTTCAAATAGTTTGTACCAGTGAAAGACACATTATTGTGGTTTCGCAGTGTTATTACTTTGGGTGTGAAGTGACACAAAGTCACAAAGTAAATTGCAGACTGTCAGATTTAATTTTAGGGTATTTGCAGCCATATCAGATGAGTCATTAAAGAAATACAGCTGTTTTTGTTCATCCTTCCTTCACTTCAGGGTGTCAACAGTATTGGAGAGGGTATTCAATAAAAGTTGTCTTTAGTGTGTAATCAAAAGCTCTGATGTCGCCAACCCATGAAGTATTTGTGGCTTAATTTCAGGTGCTCATTTCTGCCTTTCATTTCAGTGTATCTCTCTAAGGATTCAGCTGTGACTGTACTTGTTCTTAAACTACTCTGAAGAAGTACCGAGTTCAATAAGGGACTGAGACTGAAGTTTCCAATCAGTTTCAAATCATCCTCTTACCGCAGAACTTAAAGATTGGCTTGAATAACTTTAATTGTTGCCTCTCCCCGCGCATTTTGCCATAGCTCTCAACAGAAAAAATAGTAGGTAAATATAACCTTTTTTTGTCATATCTGTCTTTAAGCTGTGTGGCAGGAGCATGGTGATCTGCACATTGTTTACTTTCTCATTTAATCAACCATGTTCTCCATACTGCATGGGAGTAATTAGTGTAGTCACAGCTAAATCCTCCCAGAGACACTCTTGAATACCAAATGGGTGGAGAGGGAGTCTGAGGATGAAATACAGAAGAATATGCCAATTTTTATGGGCTGCCTCCTGAAGTAGGTGGACCACGTAGAAACCGGGCTCTAATTCTTTTAACCACTCATGCGATATGACTGAAAATGACAGCAAATTTATGACAGTCTGCTTTTTGGTGCGACGCCATTTTGTCAGTTTACATCAAAAGTAATAGCTTTCCAAAAATGTTGTGGACGTCACGGCGTGCAGGCTTTTCACACTGATAAGCACAAAGCTCAGACAGAGAATGAGTCATGATTAATTGTTGCAGCTTTACCAAATAATTCCCAATGTGGTGTTCCTGACTCTTTTGTCCTGTGCTGCAGCGTGAACGGAGGATACCTGTACATCACAATCATCTACAACTTCTCAGTCAGCCTCGCCCTCTACGCCCTCTTCCTCTTCTTCTTCGCAACAAGTGACCTGCTCAGGCCTTACGAGCCAGTGCTCAAATTCCTCACCATCAAATCCGTCATCTTCCTATCCTTCTGGCAAGGCAAGTCTGCCCATTTAATCAGATCTCAGAAAGTGAAATGAGAATTTCAAAGTATATTTAGTGAGGCAGCGGCTGTTCAGGTAATTCAGAGGCTTCCAGTGAAATATTGATGCTTTTTTAGGAATGGTGCTGGCTATCCTTGAGCGCTGTGGGGTCATTCCTAATGCGCTTTTCATCGATGGAGTTGAGGTTGGCGCTGGCACGGTGGCAGCAGGCTGGCAGAACTTCATCATCTGCATTGAGATGTTCTTTGCTGCCATCGCCCTCCGATATGCCTTCACATGCACTGTCTATCAGGAGAAGAAAAATGACATACCAGGTAAGCACTGTAAGTCTGTGTGTGGGGGAAAAAAAGGAGGCAAGAGCTGTTGAAAGGCTCATTACCACTCTCCCTCCCTTATCCATTTGCCTTGAAAATTTGTTGACATGTTCAAAGGCTAATTGCCCTCCTCCTCCACAGAATAAAGGCTGGCACACACTTGAAAGTCTTAGCAGTGCCAACAATTGCACAGCTCTTTGCCTTTTTAAACTGTTTAACCAATAGTCACAGAGGCATTAGTTGTGCTTTTCAACATGTTATGCATCCTGGCATGTGTGCATTGTTACTAGTTTGCTGTTTAAACAGTAGTGCTACAGTGAGCAGTGTCAATCAGGTCTGAGGTCAGCAGAGGTTGGCATTGGCCTAAGGGTATGCTGTATATCATTACTCATGGCTCAGAAGACACTTGCTAGCACAGCAAAGTGGAGGGAGATGAACAGCAATTCATATCCCCAGTACAGGAACTAGCGTGGAGCAGGAGGTACACCTTTGACGTCAGTGCTGTTCACAAGTCGAAGACAAATGGAAACCGAGGGAAAAGCCTTCTGCAGTGATATCAATCATTGTGCCAGTTTTTTTCCTGTTATAGGAATCTCTCTGTATAGCCTTGAGCAGCATAACATGCAGAAAGACTTGGAACCATGTAAATGCTGATAAAGGATGAAACATTTCCATATCAACTCGATACAGAATGTAAAAGTATTTATTTAATTTATTTCCAAATCAAAATCAAGGACAGCGATCATTGATTTTCCGCCTTAGCCATTTTTTATGCACACACGGGAAAAAGTGCACTTTATTATCTGGATGTTTTTGCCATCCAGCTAAAAATGAATAACGGCATAGCGCCTTAATGTTTGAAAGAGGTTTGTTAAGTTTCATTATTCGGTCAACCAGCCTGTGGTGGATTTTCTTTCCTTTATCGAACAGAGGCTGTAAAGCAGTGATGTGTTTTATATCCTTTACCCTCCTGAACCGGAGTGACTTTCACTAATGTTTCACCAGCACTTAGATTAGTAGTGTGGTTCGGCCGCACCCCCACGTCTTAATGTGTCTGTGGCCATTACAGAGGCTGCCACACCTCCACACAACCGTTCCTTAGCTCAGGCGCTGTGTGGCAAGTAAGCTGTAAGGAGAAGCTCAGGAGACTGTGTTCAAGTGCGTGTACCGCCCCCCACCACCACCACCACACACACACGCACACCCCGTCTCTGCCACCTCCATAAGGTGACCCAGACAAATACCGTCAGCGACCCTGAAACAGAAAGCTGTGGATGTCTCCCAGCTCTCTTTTTGCTTCCACCACTCATTTGGTATTGAGGAAAATGAAACCTGGCTCACACCTGGGTGCCAAGAGACCAACACCGAAGGCAGCGGCTGTGACTGAATTCTGTTCAGTGCATGCAGTGTTGACAGTTCATTAATCGTATATAACCTGTAGCCTGCAGCATGTGGAAAATACCAGCGTGCTACATAACAGCTCCAGTATCCTGAATTCACACCATAATGTAGCCAAAATGATGACACCTATTTAGTAATCCATTGTTTTTGTAATATTGGTCAATACAACATGTCTCACAGTTTTCTACATTCCAGATAGCATTTTTTTTTTTTTTTTACTGTACACTAAGTCAAATGCTGAAACCATTTTTTTCTGTGTGCTGATGTTTGAGAAACCTTTGTCTACCAGATTGTTCTAAATTCAGTGTGCTGAAAAAGCCACTGTTCAGCATACACTGTGTTTTACATGCAGCAAGCACTTTTCACTCCCTCCCCGCCTCTCCCCCCCTCTTTTCGCGTTCACTTCAGCTGCCTCGATTATCCCTACTGGTTTGAGGATTTAAAATCAGCAACTTTGCAGACACACGCTCGATTGTCTAACCATTAGGCCGCTGCTCTCCCTGTCCCCGCTCTGTTTCTGCAGACAATGTCGCCCCCATGCAGAGCATCTCCAGCGGGCTGAAGGAGACAATAAACCCAGGAGACATGGTGCAGGATGCCATCCACAACTTCTCCCCAGCCTACCAGCAGTACACCCAGCAGTCCACACAGGAGGTGGTCCAGCCCGGCCAGAATGGAAAAACGGGGCCGGGGAGCAACAAGGGCTCCCGGAAGTCTGACAAAATCATGCTGATAACCTCTGATGATGAGTTCTAGGCATTTTTTTTTCTTCCTAGCAGGAACGAGGACTTTGTATCCTTGTCACCCCAGTGTCCACTCCACTTCCAACAGCTGTATTGCAGACACATGGCTGGATCTCCAGTCTTTCTGCTTAATTTGTATCGCCTCAGTGTTTAAGATAAGCTGCTCACTTCTGTCCTGTGTTCATAAATAATTCAAGAGCAATGAAGTGGATGGAATTCATTAATTATTCTAACAATAATTATTAGCTCAGTGCGTCCTGTCTCTGCACCTCATTAATAATCACAAGAAAATGGCAAGTACTCATAACTGTATCAGAAATCACAGTCTGTTCAGCGATGATCCTGATTCTGTCTCAGCTCTATCACGTCAGTGCTTTCTCCGGACATCTGAAGTGTGTTCCCTCTGATTCATGTCAATTTCAAAGAGGAGATGATTAATATGTGACTGCAGGAGGGAAGCAGGGGAGCCGGCGATCGCTGGGAACAACATTTCACGGACCGTCCCTTTGCTTGTGCTTGTTTGAAGTATTTGCTGAGCATTCCTCAACATGGTTTCCTGACAAATGGAAGGATTTTTTTTTTTTTCAAAGACACACAAGTTTTGGAGCAGGTACTTCAATCTGCTGACTACAGCACTTGAGATCCTTTGTATCTAACATAGTATGGACACATCAGTCAGCCCTGTCTCCTGCACCAACTGGAGGATTGTAGTATTCTTATAAATATCCTCAGCATACATAAGAGTGCGAATCAGTGCAACTACACAGCAGTTCAGGAAACATTAAGAAGTAGTTTTTGTGCTGTTTCAGCATTATATTGTAAATACCTTTTGGCAGAGCCTTTTGGTTATGAAGTTCATGTTGAAATTCCACATGTCGCTGATTATTAAATATGTACATAATTTGATTGGTTTAATTTTGAATTATGATGTTCACTACCTTATTGTACCTAACTATACCTTATTGTAAAACATCTCTAATCTTATTGTACATGTTCATCTTAAGAATTTGAAAATGTATATGTATACTGTAAATGTGTATAATCCGTTTAGTTTAGGAGTCAAACCAAGCTCATGCATGCTTGCTAATAATGTAAAAATGTGGAAGGAGGAAAAAACGCCACTTGATTGTTTTATTCGCTCCTGATGTTTGTTTTCAGGTATAATGTAATCCTATTATTATGCCACACGGACGACATATAGCTACCTAGCCAGTCAGAGTTTATATATGGTGACTTAGTTTCCTGAATTTTGATACTCTCTTGTGCCAATACTAGCTGTCTTTCTGGGAAAGCAGAGATTTAGAGTTGCGTACAAAGTGATACTTCAAAACATATGGCAAAATAGTGTCTTAGTTCTGTTTTGCACACATGAAATAAAACTCTTAATATTTTTTTTGCTTGCAGCGTGTGTGTTTTGAACTGAGGAATTGTGCTGAGTTTATGAAGCAATACTTTTTAATGAGAAAAATGTTTATTGAAGAGTAAAAAAAAAAACAAAACAAACAAAACAGACACAGCAGACCTATTTATAGGAATAATTTACCTTATTTTCAATCAGAACAGAAACAAATACAGATTTTATTTGTACATGAGGGTAGTTCATTGAGAAAACATGTAAATAAATGAATGTAAATAAAATAATTTAGATGCTGAAAATAAAATTACATAAAAATCAATGAAATAAATATAAAACATACACGAGAAATGACAAGTTGTGGAGGGTACAAACTCGGTTTATGCTGCCTTGTTGCTGTCCTCATTTAGAGATGCCACTGGCTGTAAGCTTCTCATTTACACCTCATTTTGTTTCCATGAGACTAAAACAAGTAAACCCCATTTCTCTTTATAGTCCATCATATAGCATAACTTACAGACACACAAACAGCTAACATTGGATATATTTCACTCTTTATTCATTCTCCCACAACCATAAAGATCATTCCTAAAAGCTGACACCCAGTTTCATAATAGTGGGTTTCATTTCAATTTATAGACAAATCTTTTCGATCTGCAACACTAAGACTGACTTTCTATATGCCTAATGGTAAATAGCTTTTAGGACTGGCAAAGTCTGTGTGTGAACGCTTACTTATCACAATTACATTTTCAGGAAGAGATCATTTCATATTTAAGGCCTAATGTAGGATACATACAATATAATAGCAGTGAATGAATTGAATACCCACTCAACATACACTAGCAACCAGGTTTCTATACAATTGCATTGTTAAAGTTCATAGAAAACATGAAATAGCCAATGGTATCTCCATGGTAAATTTCCACTTCAGTGTCATTTGCGCAGACAAACATTAGTCACTGTGTTCTGCTGATTTACCCCGAATTTGCTCAAGGTCATGTTTACAGCACTTGTCGTCATCAGCCACAGACCACAGACTCTTTAACAGTAATTTGATAAACAGAACTAACTTTATCTTCACAATAAAGACCTTGTGAAACTACTGCATCTACCACTGAAATTATCATTGCAGATCATCCATGGCTTTTCTTAAAATGAGTTTATGAGTGGATTTTAACCGGGTCAGATTAAACCACTGTGTGGGAGACAAACGACAGGGTGCTTAATTCACCTGGAGTGAGGTTTGTCTTTTATTGTGGCATGGTACAGGAAAACGTATCTTTAGATTTATGTGTGATTCAGCCTAATGCGGTTTTTAAAGGCGAGCTGCTGAGAAGCATTCACCCAAGATCCAAATGCCTTACAATAATAAGTGCTAGAAGAAGCTGATGCCTTATTTTATAGCATTGTGTTTTGAAACTTTACCACAAGAGGTCACTGTGATGCTGTGAAAACGTGTCAGGAAAGAAAAAAAAAAAAAACTTTAAAGAATGTTCTATAATTTAATGTGCTGGAAAACAAAAACAGAATTATCATGTAAACAACGTGTAAATAGATTTGTAAATTCCTCTGTTATATTCAGGCTTAGTACAGTCTTTACACATAATAGATTAAAAAAAAAAAAAAGAAAAAGGTCAGGGTGGACGGTCAATAGCAGCTTTGGAAGTATTTTCAGGTAAATTTTCTTAGCTGTTACAAAAGCATTACCATCATCGTCATTTCAGACTGTCTACAAAATCAAGTCCATCACGGTCAAATTGGCATCTTAAAAAAAAAAAAAAAAAAAAAAAAAAAACAATAATCAAGTGTCTATGTTTGAGTCCACAACACCTATTCTGTATAGTATAATAGCTGACTAAGTTTACATGCAGGTTAGTACTTCATTTTAAGAGTTATGTTACTCTTATTCTAAGTGAACATTTCGATGTGTGTAACCCAAAAGGCTGAGTGAAATGTCAGCCAGCTATTACAACCAAACTTCCCCCTGAATCATCTCTTCCCTAGAAGAACATTAGGCTAACACTTTTTTTTTTTTCTTGGAAATTCTGATCACCTGGATCCTCTGTGCTGTTTTATGAAAACAGGCAAAGTTATTTTTTTCAATATGCAAAAATGTTTGGCATGTTTTTCACCTAAATCCCCCTGAAAAAAACAATGTGGAATTTATGTGATCAAGGTAAACTGTGACATTACATTTGAATCTCTTTGCATAGATATTTGATCTGCAACCTCTCATCTTTTATTGCTATTGTCTTTTTTCACGCTCCCATCTTTTTCCAATAGGATTACAAGTTGTAGTACTGAGTGACATAAGGCAAACGTACATGTGCTCCATGCCAACAGTGTGAACTGGCAGCCAGGATGTGATTTTCTTGCATTTAAACAGTTCATCTAATGCAATGTCCTGTCTATTTTGGGTTAGGTAGAGATAACATAATCCAGTTGCAGCCTGTGTACATACACACCAAGTCACTGACAGTCCAATTTGTGGATTAGACAAATGTTAGGTGCTGGGTAGAACTACTCATGGGGTATAAATACAAAAAGACATAAATTACAAGAATGATTTTCTCATGGTAAATGTGAATAATTAGACTTTAAAGAATGATTACATGATCACACCACTCCCAGGATAGTAAAAGACATAAATATAGAAAAATATGTAATATATATTTATATATAATATATATAACTAAATATCAGGAGGAAAACATGGGATGTATCAACATATAAACCAAAAGAAAATACAAAACAAGAATAAGAGCACAGCAATGCCCCTGCTTAAAAATCACAGCAGGTCATACAGCAGCAAAGTCCCCCATAGTGTTCTTTGCAGCTTTGGAACAGGGGAAGAACAGTCATGTCCTCTTAGCCAAGAGAAAATCCTGACATGAACAATCTCTACTGACTTCACTCCAAATTAGGAATGAATCCCAGGTACGAACGACTTGGTTTCAAGTGAATTTTCATATCTCAATTTAAATATCTTAAAAAAAAAAAAAAAACAGACAACAGGAACAAGATGTTTACTGGGTTTAGTCGCCGTGACACCATGGTGTGTCTAGAGTTGGGCGTCAGGAGTTCTCTTGCAGAAGAGTGTGTCAAAAGCAAGGTATATAGCCACTGTTTCAGAGTTACCAACACCGGCAGCAGCACTTTCTCGTGACCCAGCAGTAGGAATGATTTCTATTTGGACGGAGCTTTCAATGTAAAGTAACAAGGGAGGCAGTGGAGAGGCTTACACTTTCTTCTCTCGCGTTACAACTGAAAACACAGCCTCAAGTCTAAGTCTGTAATATACAGGAAGTAAGTTTAATTGCATTTCATTAGCCAGGACCGCTCTCATTATCACTATATCCAATATGGATTACCTACCATAAAATGGCATTGTTTATAGAGGAGAGAGGCAAAAGATCACCATGTAAGTGCTGCTCTATAGAGTATCATAAAATAGACCATATTTAGGTATACTTTGGCTTGACCTTATGCAATAAGTGGTCAGACCACATACAACAATTATCATTCAGTCAAGCCCAAAAAGCTTTAGAAATGCAGTAATAGCCTCTATGTGTAATATTCCACTAACAAAGGCCCCAGGCGCCCAGTATATTTATTTTTGTAGCTCTTCATCTTTTATACTGCGTCTTCACAGTTTCCTAATAAGTGCTATTTAATTATGGACACCGAGCTTTGTTAAATCTTCTCAAAGCCAAACAAATGGGTCATGGGTCAACAACTTCCTGATGACCTCCCAGTGTTTGGGAGAAAAACAGTGGAAATCAAAAGTATTGTTTTTTTGTTGTTGTTTATATATATATATATATATATATATGTATATATATATATATATATATATATATGTCTATCTGATTTAGAATGTCCTCTCAGTCTGTTGGGAGAAAACACAACTAATTTTGTTTTTCTGCAAAACTGGAAGCAGAAATGGTAAGCTTTTGCCTTGTCAAAAAGGGATGAAAAGATATCCGTGGAAAAAAATTACATGCAGCAACAGCTTCCTGTGTGTTTCACAACTTACTTAACTGTGCAAGAAGGGCTTGAATTTTTTGAAGAGAGAAACAGTTTTCAGCCCCCTTGATTTGCATTAACGTTGCTGATATTATGCTGATAAACATGAAACAATTTCTCAACCAAAACACTTGCACAAGAGCTTCAAGGATGAACTGAAAGGACAGCAAGGTTATGAAGCATCAGATAGGCCTCTGAAAAAAAATCTCTATTGAATATTATATATAAAGGGGAGTCCATATGGCCCAGTAAAGGCTTGCATACACCAGTCCATCATGGAGCTGAATTTTACTGAACAGTTCTGCAGTGTAACAGCAAAACTACGCAATTAACCAGAATCAGCTGATGAATGCAAGCCCTTACCTGGTGTATAATGACTCCCTTTCTCTGTAGTATTACTTTATAATTGCTAAACAAACTATCTGGCACAACTGACCACTGAAAGTCTAAATCTTTACTGCACTACCAGGAAAACAGGTATTAGAGTGTATCACCAGTGGAGCCCTTTAGCTAAACATTGGTCAATTACCAACTGCATAGTGTCTGTGAGATTTCAACCCAACCTCAAAACTGGAAAAATACTTCCTTAATGTGTTAAATAAACTGCATGTGAATACTGAATAATAGATCACTCATAGATCCTATTAAGGCAACACCTCCAATGGTTCAATTTATATTGAGACACTGGAAATTATGTGCTTCCACAGACTGGAAATAACGTTTTGGCATAGGCTTTACAAATAGCTTTACTGTCACATAGGTACTAGTTAATCTCTGAAACCAGCATAAAGTATCAGAGCTGTCTCGGGTCAGTGGTGCCGCAGCAGGGCATGTAATATACTCTTTCACACTGGAGTAAAAGCAAATCTCTGCTATCAGTCATGGAGGTAGGGTCAGAGAGGCCCAATGCCCTGCCGGTGCTGGGGGGGTCAGGGGTGAGGAGGGGTGGGGTTGCACAGTGCACAGACAATGTAGATTGTGTAAAAGAGAAAAGAAGGAGAGGGAGAGAGAGAGTAGTGAATGCAGCATAACATCACATAGAGCTTGCCATCCCGCTCCATCCCTCAGTCTAATTACTGAGCTTCCTCTCAGCACGGGGCAGGCGGGTTCAGGCTGGGTCACAACCGGTATACGGACCAGGCGGGATACGGAGAGCCCAGCCCTGTCAGCACTAGGAGGGAGCTGAGAAAGGGCTCGGGCTGGAGTTGTGGTTGGCGGACTTGACGATAGTGATGACACTGGTGGTGGCCACCTTGCCCGGGGACAGGGGCCCGCGGGTCACAGTCCGGGCGAAACACTGCAGCGCCTCGTACTTGGCTCGCAGGGCATCCAGCTCCAGTCTCATGCTGGCGTTCTCGCGGGCGAGCTTGTCCACCTCCTGCTGCAGCTCCGTCTTCTGCCTCTCCAGCTCCTCCTTCTGGGTGACGCGCTTGATGCGGCAGCTGGCGGCGTAGCCCCGGTTCTTCAGGGTCCGTCGCCGCTGCTTCAACCGCACCACGTCCTCCTTGGTCAGGCCGCGCAGGTGCTGGTTGAGCTCCCGCACCGACATGGCCACCAGCTCGTCGTCACTGAGCGCTGGGGCATTTTCGCCCACCTCCTTCTTGACCTGCAAGAGATCAGCAGAGAGTGGAGAACAGCGTCATCTCTGAACAATAAAGTAATTGTTCACCCAAAATATAAAGACATTTCCCTGCTCACCCCTAGAACTATTTATCCATCTAGACAGGTTCTGTGTGATTTGGCTAAATTTCAAGTCTGCCATAACTAGGGCTGAACAATTAATCAAAATATTATCAAAATCGCAATATGGCCAGTGCAGTATCTAAACCGCAGTTTTCTGATGAAAGTAAAAATATGACACAATTTTGTAAATTAAGTATTATGGCGATATAGAGATGCCCTGGCCTACAAATTGGATTTTCCAGATGTAAGAAAACATGTTTGTTTTGTACAGCAAAAGTCACACCATCATCATTTAAATAGATTTTTCAGGGAAAATTTTTAATCATTTTAATCATCACTATCATTCCTAGTAAAATTTTGAATCATATCAAAATGAAAATGTCTGCAAAATGAATTGCAATATGATATTTTCCTACCATACCAACTTTCCTTGCCTGTACAGTGAGGCTGGATCTGTGTTTGTTTATGGAACTTAAACTGTAAGAAATTTGTGAAAAATTCAGCCACGCCAGCAATTTCCAAAAACAATGCCACAGAAAATCGGCACAATCCACTGCCCTCAGGGTTGAAGAATTTTATTGGGAGGCATTTCTTGCAGAAGAACACCAGCAAACTGTATCTATATTCCCCCAAAGAGTATGAATTACAGGCAGATAGATATAGTTTGCCAGTGTTCTGCGGCAGGGAACAGTTTCCATCGACACTCTTCACCCCCAAGGCCTGTGAAGTGTGGCTGTTGAGTTTTTCCACATGTTAATATTTGATGGTTTGAGTTCCACAACACAACATCCATCAAGACCCACTGTATTGGGGTGCTGAGACAGCCATAAAAATACGCCAATTCACACAGGAACTGGATGGACAGAATACATTATGAGTAGGTGTGAATACATATATATTTTTTGTACTTTGGGTGTACTCTTCCTTTAACGAAGTCAAGTGACATTTTGCTCTTCAATCTTACCTTTAAAGCTTTGCTTGTCTTGAAATGAGTCGTCATTCCCTGCATGCAAGCAGCTGGGCTAAATCTCACTGAAGACACACTGAGAGGAGAGAAATCAGAATTACTCAAGTGTATACACTAACTCTGATGTGGGTTAACTTTATGTGCAGAAACACAGGCAGTCATATAGACAGTGAGTCAGGCAGGGGGCCAAAGAGACGCCTACATAATGTCACCGCCCTTTCAGGGGACACGTAAATGCTGACAGATTTCATCACACCATCATGACTTTACTTGCTAAATATTATGCCTGATCTAATAAGAACTGCCTCCAACATTTCCGTTATTTTTAAGTTTGTTTATCAGGCAAAATTGCAGACATGGTTTTCAAAACTGATGGTCCACTTTCCTTTCATATTTTGAAAACGCAGTTGTGATTATGAATTCGAACATGTTTTTTTTCTGTGTACATTTTCATTCAACCTGTATTTTTCCTATTCATTTGTTATATCTTGTTATAGTTACATTTGTTGCTATGAAATTGCTGACTTTTTAAACCATTACTAGTAGTAGCAGAGGTAGCAGCAACAGTAGTAATAGTGGTATCTCTCTTTAAAAATGAGGTATCTAAGTACTTATTTACTTTTACTTTTTTAAGTGGGGCGAAGGTTTGGATGAATGGAGAGGTATGAGGGCACAACACATATGTACAATTTTATTTTCCCTATATTATGATGAGTTTTCTGATGATCAAATATGGATTTCTAATTTACTAAATCAATAAATGGTAGTGAGTCAAGTAGGGAAGCAAAGAGTTCCTTTGCTCCCCTGCTCCCTCCCTTTCCCCCTGTTCGCAGTAAATTCAATGAAAAGACACTACAGCAACATTCCAGGGTTAGGTCATATGCCAATATTTGGGTGTGTGTGTGTTTTAGTGCCAGAGGGGCCAGCAGAGGGCAGCACTACACCATGCTTTACATGGTCAGCACCTGTGTTTACTTGGTGGGGGAAGAGGGCCATAATAATGTAGTTCACTAGACCAAGGAAAACTTAGAAACAGGCCCCCCTCTCTCTACCCCCTCTCTCCCCCTGTCTGTCCCTCTCTCCCCCTCTCTCTCCCACTATACAACTTAATGTTAGGCTCTCTGCCTACACACTGTGCCTAAGCAGTTTTGCCCTGGCAGTTTTTAGAAAAGCCTTGTTGTACTCAGTACAGTGCGACACATGCTTTTGAGACTGCTGCCATGGCCAAAAAAAGAGAGATCACTTTGCTGTGATCCTGTGAGAGGCACACATCCCCCCGAGGCTCCATTTCAGGACCTGCACACACCAGGCTGAGCAAGAGTGCACTGTTCCATACTAGACTGCTGCCATGGAAACGCCCTGCAAATGGGCGTGGGAGTGTGAGTCACATGGTCATCAAGAGGGTAAACAAGTCTCATTCATAACCCCCAACATAACCTATATATAGTAGAAAGCACATCACACTCGCTGACTCCTGTTGATAACCTAAAGGCATCCCATGGATGAAAACAAAGTCTGGCTGTGAGCTGTCATTTGTTCCTGCTGCTTGCCTAAAACCCAAGGTATCATGTAGTTTATTCCTCTAGTCTGATGCCTCTGGGTTGACAGAACCAAAGCCAATGTGCCGCTGCTGTCTGTCTCCTCGTTACAGACATTTATCAGTTCCAGTAACACAGGCCACCGCATCAGTATAACATTTGAAGTTATGCTGAACTTTACAGGGCAGCAGATACGCATGTGGAAAATTCCTGAAGATAGAGTGTCACAGAGAAATAGTTTCCTTTATAGTCACTGATGTATTTTTGCTTTTAGACAATGCACTCTATCGATTTAGGACTGTGTCTCGTTGGTTGGATCCTCTTACACTGGGCTTTCCTGAGCAGCTCCATGCCCTTATTTAACTCTGGTGGATATATTTAGCCCTATGTGCTGACACAAATTTCTGCCAACTAAACAATTTAAGCGAGCATGTGATAAGTGATACCTAAGTAAGAGGGCGAAATATTTTCTGCAGTCGTGTTAGTCCTGCAGCTTTCTTGTAAGAAACTGCTCTGGGTGTGGCGATGCTTTTGGGGATGTTAATCGTACATTTGCCTGTAAATATATCCAGCGATTTCATGGCTTTGCAATTCCTGGTGGTGTGAAGTCGCTGAATGAAAGCAATAGTGTTATAAACACCACTCCACTCTTGGGTGGGACCCAAAACATCAAGCCATTGTTTTGAGAAATGCTTATCTTCAGCAATTTGTAACATCATTTGTCATCATAAATCACTGCGGTGCAGTCGCTGTCTATCTATAAACGGTGTTTTTGTCACAAACATACACGGGCAGAAGGGAACCTCAGACAATCGTGACTTGGAAAGTAAAAAAGATGAAACAGATGAAAAATAGATGTTCCAACTAAACTGGTAAATCTCAGAACCACATCAATTCCTTTTGGAAGATTCAGAACATCTGGTGCTCTCTTTGATCGTCCTTCATTCATTTTTCAAAATGTACAGCAAAAAAATGCATAATTGAAATGGTGGAGGCATCATATAATTAGGAAGAAGTAAAAATCGAACATTCCTCGACAGCAAGTTGACCCAAACAGCTTAGATTAAGTGGTGTTGCGTCAGAGGGGGTCCCTGGGTATGTAAATTGCAAAGGTTTTGGAAAAGCGATGTGGGGCCCCCTCTCTCTATACAAGAGGCCTCCAACTTAAACCAAGAGGCCATGTTGTTTCCATAAAATTCTTTAACCATGTGCTTATGTTTTTGAAACTGGCAAAGGGCAGAGGCTCTCCTGATCAAGACACCAAAGTTTCTCCAGAGAAGAAAAGCAAGCACATGACATAACTAAATCCATTCTTTTATCATTTTGTCAGATAAAATTGATGGGCATGTTTCACAACTGCTTTTGACTTTGCTCAAGAAAACAACTCCTCTACAGTTTTTTTTCATAATGGTAAGAAAAGGAGTCTGGGAAAATACCTCAAAGAAAATCCACAGATGGTGGATAAAGAATGGTTAACACAACCGCATTCCTGAGTGAAGACACATGTGCAAACTCTCACATACACACACACACATGCACACAGGCAGATTTTCATTTGAGAAGGTAAATGCAGGCGG
This sequence comes from Myripristis murdjan, assembly GCF_902150065.1. NCBI lineage: Eukaryota > Metazoa > Chordata > Actinopteri > Holocentriformes > Holocentridae > Myripristis > Myripristis murdjan. The sequence goes on along the minus strand of NC_043987.1, from coordinate 23,100,948 downwards.
AATATGTCCTGCAATGCACCCAGCTTGGGGGGTGGAGTTCAGACAATCCCACTTGTAAAACCACGGCTGCAAAATCCCTAAAATGTCTGGAATTCAAGAGTGTCTCACTTCTTTCACGTGCCCAAACAAATGAAATGTAGTCTGTGTGCACGTGTGTGTAAGACAGAAGTCCGCAACCTTTCTTGGTGGGTGACATTTAAAAACAAAAACTGTCTAGCTTTCACTGTTTTCCATTTCTGCCACACAGCAAACATTAGCAGTTCATACCTCAAGCTGCTATTACTCAGACACCAATGTAATCAAAAATTCACAACAAGCCCCAACTGTCACATTATCACAACAACACGGGTGAGAGACAAGCAAGCTCCTTGACTAACTGTCCAATCTCCATAACAAGCTCCATACACAAAACATTACATGGCCATGGATGTTTGTGAAGTCGGCGCTCCATTTGATGTGGGAAGCAGCATTTTTTCTGGTAAACCTGCTTCTTTGGGTTTTGGATGTGCACATTGCTTTGAAGATAAATTGTCCCTTTCCAGACTATTTTTAAGACAGCCTGAAAAATACCGAACCAAGCAAAGCCATAACTTCATATGTGCGAGATCGGCACAGCACACAATGGAATATGTGGGGAATTTCCATGCATGGCATATACTGTATGATCATATTAAATACCCACATATGACACATATTAGAATTGGCACATTTTCCTATATGGATATATATTACAACGATGAGTCATCATATATACATATATGACAACATTTATAAGACTATATGAGGCAACATATGTGATGACATTTTTCTGACACAGGAGCATATATGCTCATATACAGACTTCCTTAAAAACTCTGTCAACAACAAATTCACAAATAAACTGACAAACTCCACATCTGACATCGTGAACTGAGACAGACTCAGGTCAATAAACTTGTGTTTGTTTATTATCTCAACAATGTGATTCCAGCCTATTTGTGTAAATCAGGCATCTGTTCAAGTTCAACGCTGTACTTCGCTCATGGCAGGTAACAGCTTTGGGTCCCAGAGTTCTCCTAAAATAAAGAGTATGTCGAAGACTCAGGTACTCATTGTCTAAATGATAAATGCACTGCTGGTGCGTCTGGACTATTTGTGTTTCTTCTCTTTTTGGTTGGATTTGGCAGGAGGTTATGCAGAGAGCAGACGAGTTGCTCCCCTTCACAGCCAGCTGCTAGGCTCCTCTGAGAAAGCTCACACTCCCCTCTGCCTCTCTTGTGTTTTTCTCAGGGAGGTGGAGAGCGCAGACTGGGGCGCGCTGCATTCTGCTCTTTCTCCAGCGCAGCACATTTGGTGGGATATTATGTGAAGGAAATGGAGAGCATAGCTGAGCAGTGAGTCATGCTGTTTACTGGTAAAAACGACGACCAGCGGCAGGGAATCACACCCTCCCGAACTGACGTTTCCTGGAAAATCCCGCTGTTTCACAGGGAGGAAGGAAAAGTACAGAGAACCTTGGAAATGGTTGGCATGACCACCGGAACGTTTGTGCGGAAAGGGAGGAGAGTTCGCTCAGTGTCTGAGCAAAGCTATTCTCCCAACTGGGGACACAGGGATTCAAAGGAATGTCAACTATGCAAAAAACAAGGACATACCTGTAACGGTTTTACTACCTGGTTGCCATTAAGGTGGGAAGAAAAGGAGCAAATATGAATACTCAGATGCAAAAAAAGCTTATTTACTCATGGATCCAGCTGAAAATACAGTTATTAAATTCAGCCCTGCCATCCAACCACTGAGGACTGGATTTGGAGTGAGTGGATGGTACAGCCTGTGGCATCATCATGGCCTACTATTGCATTTGTTTATGCCAAGTTCCTCTTAAATGAAGTAAAGTCTCTCTTTCAAACTGACTGGCTGAGGGATTGGTGCGAGGCCAGACAAGAAATGACAGCAAAGCACAAATTTCAAAGTTTGTTTGGGAGCTATAATTCTTATTGCTGCAAACATTAAAACTGAATAGCAGCACACTCTGTGTCCCACAAATCAAAGATCAGTGAGGAATTCCCAATAACTGAAATGCTCAAAAAAAAAAGCCAACATTTTGGCTGTGAGGCGACAACATTATTTATCTGCCTCTGAGCAATACTGTTCCCTATTACAAAACAGAACTAGATTTCCCCCAAAATGGTACATCTTAATAGCACAATCTGACACAACAGAAACTGACTAAATAAAGAAATAAACTAAGCACTTTCCTTTTGAGAATTGAGACTTTTCATTCCCCTGACCATAATGTGGCCAAAGCACTGGTTTGAGATCCAGGAATTCTGACAGAAAAGCAGGAAAAGGCAGGATGCAAATCACTGTGGGTGGCAGAGTGAGCAGTGTACCATTTGTGGTGACGACAGTGTATGTCTCTCATGCCTCAGACTGTACATAGCTGTCAATGGGACAGCTTGGATGGATGTACCAGAGCCCTGCGCACACATCCATCTGCAATATCGTCTCTTTGCCACGTTTATCTACACATAAAAACTTTCTCTACGATATCAAGAATCAAGACTCAACATCTTTTTTGCCAGTGAAAAGAAAAAAAAGCACATCATAGCTGTGCTCCCTGTGAGTCATAGCATCTCTAACCACAGCTATTTCACTTTCACAATACCTCCCCACAAAGCATTTGAAATCCTTCATCACTTAAGCACAGGTTTCTCCAACCTCCACCAACTGACCAGCAAAATGAAAAGCACCGTACAGCTAGTGACAAATTTAGTTTTGTGATGTGTGCTCAGGGGAGATCTACCGATATGCCTAGTCAGACTACCAAAGTAGTGAGATGAGTAAGTCATCCACAGAAGACATCATCACACTGGTGATTGAACCACATGTTAACCTCATGACAGAGTAGTGCACACATCCCCACTGCTGCTCAAAAAGCAGAAGATACTATGACCCTGACTACAGAAACAATGGTGATTAAAACAGATCTGTCAGACTGAGCTCTGTGGTCAGGTTACTGGAACACTAATATTTTCCATGTACAGTATATGACACCACAATGACCTAAAAAGGTTAAGTCCAAGTCATTCAAAAAACCATAGTAGCAGTATCCAGTAATGTAGTGGTAAATTTAAAAAAAAAAAAAAAAAAAAAAAAAAAAAAACAGTGCAAACAATGACCTCCAGTCAGTGATAATCATGAGGCACCGAACCACCAACACAAAAGACTGGTTACATTTTCAGGAAACCATTCATGTCACCCATTTCCCTAGTGTTATCTAAGCTTAGTGTTGTTTGCTATGATGTAAGAATTAACACCATAAAACTTAAGCTATGTCAACTTAAAAAAAAAAAAAAAAAAGATGTGTCAGCTCCACCAAATTAAATAGGTTAAGTTGAAGTGGGTTTCCCCTTTACTAAGCAGGGCAAAGCAGCCAAGAAATAACATTAAATAATGAATTTCCTGGCAATTCAAATGCCAAGGCAAATATCTTACACATTATATCAAGTTAGCTCCATATTCAGTTTCCTCTTGTACAGGCAACCCTAACTGCTTTTATTGTCAAATCAGCACAAAAGCAGTAAGAAAAAACCCTGGCTGCACTGCATAGTCTAAATTTGTCTCTCAGTCTAATCACTCCGCTGAGCAGCAATTGGCAGTTGCAGTTGCATACTTTTGTTGTTTTATTACTTATTTGTCTAAACATAATTAAGCCCCCTTGGCTATTGATCCTCAAATGGCAGCTTTGACTTTGGGGTTACTTTGGGATACTCTGAACGTTTACCAAGTCGTGAGACACAGACTTTGTTATTCCAGAAATGTCGTTAATGTTATTCTGGAAATGTGCGCTCCCATGAGCCGCGGCTGTTGTTTGTGAAGTGGCTGCTGCTCTTCTGCAGGCCTGCCCCGCGGATCCTCCTGGCGCTGTGACTCCACTCCGTGCCCTTTGTCCCACAACTCTAAAATGCAGACCACGTGTTGTTTCCAATGTCAAAAGTAGACTAATATCTCGCCTTATGGCAGCCTATGTTGAAACGTGTGCTTTCCGATAGGATTTGGATTATAATTCAAGGGGTCGGAAAACAATTTAGTCGGAATACGTTTCAGTGCGCCATTCAATATATTTCACTTCCATTTTTTTCCCCCCGTAAAGCTGATTCAGTTCGAGAGCTGGAGCGTAGTTACAATCCCAAACGAAATAACATTATAATATTTTTATAATGACTTATACACTTTCTGTGGTAGGCATACTCAATAACAAGTTTACAGTGACTTTATCTCACATTGTGGTCATGTTTGAATTATATACGGCACTGTAAACTCTAGTTTATTATTTTATTATTGTATTTATTTATTTATTTATTACCTATTTGATATTTTAGCGTTTTACTAAACCATTTATGCTATGACTATGTAAAATGTATTTTTTTCGTAAGAGGACGTCTGGGAATATTTTCTGGCTGTCCCAGTTAAACCACAAAAGGCTAGATTACCCGAAATTACAAGGCGCGTCACTACTTAAATTTGTGTATTCTGTCAGGTAGAGCTCAAGAAACTAGTTCCTCTACAGATTATTGTAAATTTTTGCCTACGTTTCACTTCCTCGGCGACTACGCGGAGCTTTTTACGTTACTTATTTTTGGCGTTATGTTTGGGTTACTACAACATATCCAACACGTGTCCACATGGCTAAAACAATGTAATAAGTCAACATAAACCGTCGGTTTACCAGGACCAAAACTTGTCCCTCGTGTAGGGAGCATGTAGGTAGGCTACATAAGCACGTCTGCATGCCGAATATGTCACCGTGAGAACTTGAGCAATTTAGAAAGGAATGTCAAAACATCTTCCCGAAAAAACAACAACCTCACCTCTTGAACGCGGATATCTGTGACGGGATGCGTAGAAACTTGCGGAGTAGGTTCCCGACTCACGGCTTGAGGTGACTTGACACAATTGGTAAAAAGCGTCCACCAAACGAGCGGCAGTGTATCCGCGTACTAAATTAACTACAAAACAACAACAATGTACCAACATTCCACGCTCTGCTTCCGCAAGCACTCACGTCACCGATTCCTCGTGACCGCCCCCTCCATTCATGAAAATAACTTTGTGCTGACGTCAGTCCTGGGAGGGGGAGGGAGGGAGGGGGGCTGGGGAGGCCATAAATAGAAAATAGACACAGCTGGCCAATGCTTTTGCTTACTTTACGAAAGTAATGTATAACACAAAGTCAGTCGGTGTTACCAACCCTGGGCAGGAATCCCCAGCACATTAGTTTTCAAGAGGTTTTCAAACTTTAATTCCAAAGTGAAGCCCTGTGCTGTCTACCTGTCTGTTTGGCAGCTGTGGTGGAAGCGGGGAAAAATGGTGATAACCCTCACACCCCCTATCCTGGGCTGTTTTTATGGTCAGGTCCCCACCATAATGTGCATTAAGTCAAAGAGAACAGCGACCTCCCTCCAGCCCACTTGGGAGCGGAGCAGCATTCCATTCCAAAGGAAAGTATGTGGCATAGTAGCCCAGCAGTCACAGGATTTCTCTTAATTTAGGCGCGCTGTTGCCAGCACGTCACAGGCTATTCTGGGTAATTAACTAGGTTACTAAAAGAACTTTTTCTAATTCAGTAGCCTGTAAGAATAGCATCCTCAATATGGCTTCCCTGTGAATTTGCCAGATGCGAAAAGGCACTAGCTGTGAGATTTCTTCACATTTAGGCCTACTGGCAGCCCATAATGCAGCTCATAGACTACACACTTACACTGCAGCACTGAAACCTGCATAGTTCATACAAAAAAGGCAGGAAAAAAGCCTGCCAACTTATTTCCCTTTTTTTTTTTCTTCTGACTGAACCAGCAGTGTTCAGCAGAGTCTTGAAAACATAAAACTTTTTGTATCATCAGTAAAATAATCCAGATTATTAGATCATTATTATTATTATGTTATACATGTTGCAGACTTGAAAAGATCCCGATGATGTGCTGTGTTGTTTACTGTTGGCTGGAGGGGTGGAGCTCATGCCATTGTTGCTTTGGCTCTCTTGTTTTGCTGTCTTGATCCTTCCCATTCCATTTCCCAAGGGACCACGGCAGAAATAAGGTTAATAAGATTGTTTTTGTTTTTGTTTTTGTTTTTTTGTTGTTTTTTTATGATATTTGCTTTTGTAGACTTTCAGCTGAAGTATATTGATGGAATTATGAAATATCCAAATTAACCAATTAATCATCTAGTCCACATTTCTGCTCATTGCTCAACTATACTGTAAGGGATTTGATATTGTGTTTTGTTGAAGGCAGATTTTTAAAAAATGTAAAATGAAAGAAAAGTTGTTAAAATGACCAAGCAATAGGTGGACTGTAATATATTCAAAAACACCAACGCCTCAGGCTTGGGATCGGTTGGCATGACCATAAAGGAGGGTGTGATACAATCAGTATCTCAAGTTTTATAATTACAGTTAAACTCACATTAACCTGTTTTGTGATAGAACAACCAGAATGCACCATGGAGCCAAAGTTTAAATATTGATTAATAACCTAGCTGACCTCACAGCCTGTGTCCAAAAACTGAGGAAACTAGATTGGAGGGATACACTTGGGTACCTGTGTAGTTTCCTGATGACTGCAGTCAGGTCAGTCTATTGTTCACTTATGAATATTAACCCAGTACTGACATATTTAGTTACGCCTTCAGGGTAACCAAAAAAACCAAACAAACAAACAAAAAAACTTTGTTCAGCAAAACATTCTGCTTTTTGTTCCAGTGTTCAGTGTTGTAAAAATAAGACCATGGATGAACAAATTTGAAAACACAGAGACACAAGTGTGTAAGATGCAAGCTGTAGTTAAGATGAAATGTGGGTAAAATGTTGAGTTAAATTTTTCTAGGCAGGCAATTTGGTTTAAAGAGCAACAAGGGAGCGAATAGTGATATAAACTGAACTTTCTCCTCATTTGAAGTTTATATCCTCAGACATATTTCCAGTTTAATGGCTCACAGTACTCGGAATAGACATGAAATACTGTGTGAAGGCTGAATGCTTATATGATTTGAATACAGAGGGCTCTGTCACACAATGGGCCCCAGCTTTGCCTCCAGCAAAACTGACTGATTTCTAGGAATTCACCTCATTTACCTATTGGCATTGTGTGAGACACGCAGGTTGGTGTGGTCTCATGTTGCAATTGTCATGGATTACCGTTAGTGACTCACCAGATGAGCGCCTTCCCCCGAATCACACATGGAATCAATTGATGTGCTCGGTTCTCTCATCCGCACTGGAGTGTGTGTTTGGACTCGAGTGCAAATAAACTTCATCAGATGAGTAATCGTTTAACTTTGTGTTCTGGCTTGCATGCTCCACGTTTGTCTTGACCACAAGCAGCAACGCATCATTTCCTGTGCGTAACCTTCCTCTAATGAGTTAAATGCGCACACAACTGTTGTGCTTTGAGGAAAGGTACAACTACTGTTATCATTCTTGGCTTGTTTTTTAGCTGAGTTATCGTCACCTCTGCGCTTTTACACGCTGTTTTCGTTGAATAAAAGAAAAAAAAATCCACTTCCAGATGTTTCAGTTAAATTATGTCTTCATGGTGGGTGATCCTGATGTGGTGCACCCCAGCAGCTCACCCAGGCAACTTGCCGAAATTTTCCAATTGCCTAACAGGACTAGTTGGCTGACTGCTTGTCTGGCAGACAGGTGCTTTGGTCATGGGTTTTGCTTTGATCCAGGTTGACTACCACCGCCTCATTCCTAAATGAGGTCATTTGTTTATTCTAAATCCTTGTGCAATAAAAATGTGTTTCTATACTCCCATCTGCTATGGCCTTTTGTTGAGTCATGCCTATTCCTGATAAATCTGTATTAAATCTTATGCATTTGTGAGTCAGCAATTATTTGTTGTTATGCATTTCACCAAAAATGCAGGGACTTTTAAAGAAAAGGTCTTTTAGCAGTGGACCAAGCCAGAATGATGAGATGAGACGAAACAGTAACAGGATACAACAGAGAGTTTTCTATGAGAGTTGAGTTAGAGGGGGGCTGTTTTGTTTTCTATAAACTGTGCACTTGTAAAGGCCCCTTTGAGACTATCACAGCGACTGAGGGCTCTAAATAGACTTGAACTTGAACTTAAAACAGCAAAACAGACTATCAAAAACATGGCAGTGAACAATAAAAAATGCACAATGCACATTAGCACATCCAGGCATGATGTCAATATCCTGCAGAATCTCATGAGACATGTCAGTCAAAGTTTAAGAAAAATAAAAATAAAGAAAAATAAAGTGTCTACAGGTCAGTGATCAGTGTTGATTTAGCTCAGTCAGATGTCCAGTGGCCCAGTCAATGGCATACCACACAACCCCTGTCCACCTGGCCTCTGTGAAGGTGACCTGAAATACACTCTTTGTGTCCAGCAAAACAAAAACAGAGGGCCATGTGCTGCAGACTTGTCAGGGTTTTCATCATGTGAACTAGCTGTGGGGTCTGTGCTCTTACTGCCAGTTTTGGGTTACAGGAAGTAAAACTGAGTCCCTAATCTTGCCTCTTTCTGACTCAGACTGTTGAACTCGGAAATGTGATCTGGCACAAAGAGGCCCCCGCGTTGTAGGGGATCATGTTTTCCCTCCAAATGCTCAAAATTATTGGTGAGTAAAACGTTGACATTAACCACACAGGCTCCCTTGTTTTGTTTCATTTCTACCGAGATAATAAGTCCACTTACACGGCAAGCAACTAACACCAGACAAAACCTTCATTAAAATTCATATAAATAATGAATCACCGTTCCTTTCAGGATGTTTTGAAGGTGACTGAAAATGCTTTAATACACTAGACAGTTCCTCCTGGCATAGCAATGCCAATACGTAATTTCAAAAGAAACAATTGTTTTTGCAGATTTGCAGACTTCCCATATGACACGGGGCTTGAAGGGGAACACTGACTGAACATTCCACTGACTTCACCAAAATGTGTTTCATATGAAAACATTTTACATAACAAGTTGGCAGCATGGGGCTGGATGGAAACATACATGGTGAAGTCACTGTAGTAGTAGTAGTGGGAGCTGCAGCCGGCCATGGTAGACTCTTTAAAGCCTGTTATTCACCGGAGTGCTGGAAGATTCTCTCAGCTTTCCCATATGTTGTATTTTCTTTTTGTTTTGTTTTGTTTTTGTTTTTTTTTTCAGCCTGGGACCAGCAAGGCATAATGACGCTTACTCTGCCTGAGGAAACACTTCTTTTATATCTACAGGCAGAGAATAACCTTTTCTTTTTGTGATGGCTTAGTAATGTCCAAGGGATACACACACTGGTTCCTGGCTCTGCAAACTGCCATAGTCCACCAGCAAGATATGGACATTTTTATTTATTTATTTATTTATTTACTGGACTGTGCAGCATCAATAAACAGTTTAAGACGTAGGTGCATTTGTGTGACAGCTAATATCGTGTGTGCTCCATAAACAGTTAACGTGAAGCAAACATAATAAAAGAGCACAGTCTTGTCTTTACAAACCTCGGCATTCCTCAGAACTGACTTCTAAAACATGCTCTTTAAAAACATGAGAAGCTGGAAAGGTCTCCTGCTGAAGTTGGACTTGAAGACTGTCCCAAGCCCAGGGAGCATAATGTGAGAATGCTGATGTGCAACAAAAGAAAAAAAAAATCTGTGTTCATCTTGGGAATGTGAAAAAGAAATAACTTAGGGGACTTTGTCTGGTAGGCAGGGAGCAGCATATCGCCAATATAAGATGGGAGTTTACCACTTATGGCTTCAAAAACAAAAAAGTACATATGACTCATTCTATGTAATTCCAGTGAGGTCTATCCAGCTAGTGAGTAATTACAGTGATTACATTATTGAGGGTGGCAGGATCCCACTTGTCCTCCTCTTGACAAGGAGCAGTTTGAAGCAACAGTGTCAAAACTTGAGCGTCTACATTTCTAAACGATGTAAATTTCTTAGAAAGCGCATATGACTAAGCACATTTCCCTTGGCTCAGGCTTGTCTGTGAACCGTGTGCTTGTCGAACGGCTCAATGGACTTTCAGTTGGCTGAGTCGCACATGGAAATTTGCAACATTAAACAATAAAGTTACTGTGTCTTGTTGCTATTAATATTTCCTCTGAATGGCTCTTAATGGAGGCAGATCTGGGGTTTGTCCCAGTGGCTGATGATTCTATTTAAGTGCTGCTTTGTCTGGGTTGGTTTAGGTTTATCTGTATTAGTTCTGCAATGAAACAAAACAAAAGAAAGTGATAACATAACTGAAGACAAAGAGAAAGTGACTTCCTGTGGGTAACTGATGGTAAACAAACACATGCACAGATGAATAAACATGCACACGTGTACTGTATTATTTAGAGAGGCCTAAAAAGCCAAATAGTTCTCATGAAACCATAATTTGCCCGGGCATTGACTCAGCTTCTTTTTCATTGATTTAAGTTTTAATGTTATGCTTGTTTGGCTTCATTCATCAAGTAACTGCTGAGGGTAAACAGGGATAAGTTTGTCAACTGGGTGCAGTAAAAAAGGGATTACTGCCATCCAGTGTTAAACCAGTGGAAGTGACTCTTTGTAATCATTGAGCTTTCATTGCCACCTTTTTTTTTTCTTTCTGAAAACTTGAAGTTGCCTTTTAGACTGGCATAAAAAAACAGAAGTATTGCCACAAAAGCTGCTCTTCTGCCAGATGGCGACTAATCTGTTTTTCAAGACAAGAAAGTGAATTCACTGTACAAGTCGCATTAAGAAAACTTCACGAGGCATCTGAAACTGCCTCGTCAAAGTTTCTTTTCATGCTTAAATCTTTGTGCTTTTATTTTGTCTGGCAGAACATGAAATAATTTATATTTGGGTTGAAGCGCGCCTTAAGATAAACAGCATATGTTCTGGATGTTTAAGGCAGTGAGTCATTATTGTCTCCAGGAATGAGTGTTTTGTGGAGGGTATTAGAAACAGATTGCTTAATGAGGCTGTCCCACGTTGTCATTCAGTGTAAGGCTCACATACATTTCAGTTCAGATAGAGTGTTTTTCATCCAGATTTAGAATTTAATAGTAAAGCTAGGTTGTACTGCTTCTCTTATATATGTCCAAAACATATTAAAACATCATTGTAACACCTAAAATACATGAGTAAAACAAAACAAAACAAACAAAAAGTTGATTAAAAATACATAAATAAATGTGAATGGTGCATATACTTACACACCAACTTTTTGAGACAAATATTTCCACATCACCCATCCATTTTCACCTATTATTTTGTTAATTGCAGACCTTTTCCACATATCAGCTGTCTTCATTTGAGGGCATCTGAGTAGTAAATGAGCACGATCCACACCTTATGCTGTGGGTAAATATCTGGAGAGCTGGGAATGAAGATCTAATCTTCACCGCATATGTCAGGAATAGATCGACATGTTGTTTCTACTGTTTTGATTGATAGAAAAATGTGGAAAAGATTATGATAGGATGAAGAACTGAAATATTAGGTAAGAGCAGACAAAGTTTTTTTATACTCAGGTGATTATAAAGCAGTGTCTACAAGGGAAGAAGGAGACAGAGGCTTAAGAACAGACATGAGGGTTATACAAAAGTCATACAGAGATTCCTATTATTTCAAGCTCAGTGACAGGTAGTAGATTGGATTAGGCTGACGGAGACGGGGTGTAAAGTACATTAGAATGGTTTTCATTGCATTTTCGAGTGCTTCTTCAATCCAAGCCATATTACACACAGTGTAAGTGCAGAGGTTTGCCGAGAGTGGTGCTGCTAGAGCAGGTGAGTGAGGTCCTGTGTCTGAGCACATGGGTACTTTAACCAAGGACAAGGACGAAATATGCACACATGGACTTCCTATTGCTTTCTTCACTATACACTTAGATGTTGAGAACGTAGATGCTGCACTGGTAATAGAAGAAGAAGAAGAAGAAGAAGAAGAAGAAGAAGAAGAAGAAGAAGAAGAAGAAGAAGAAGAAGAAGATGATGATGATGATGATGGTGATAAAATAGCTGTTATTACACATACCGACGGTAGGTGGCGGTATACACATTTATACGTGTTTGCAAACCATTCCAGTTCAACGAAGAAGCAGCCGCCATGGTACAGTGCCTGTTAGCTTCTCATAGCTGTTTTTAAAGTGGCCATTCCCTTCAGTCTGACCGAAATTAACTTTATGAAACACTTGAGCCACCGTAAACCCACGTTTATTTATTTGTTGGCTAATCAGTTCGTTGTCAATGTTGGCGCTTGGTGGCTTTGGCTCAAATCCGAAGATTATCACATCCAGCCGCTAATGTTAGCCATCCGTATTCATTGTTGCTCATTTAGCGCAAGGCAGCTAACTTAGCACAAATATCGGTTGCGGTGTGTTTTGGTTAGTATGTCACCTGAACCTGAGCACAGCCTTCGTGTTGACGTTATGTTTATGTTGTCACTTTAGCTGCCATATGTATTAATATTAATCTATTAGCCATAGCGTGTAGTTAGACATATTTAGCTTTAGCCGTTAGCTAGCGTTAGACATATTAGGCTTCATTTGTGTGTGTTTACGTTAATTCTGATAGCTGTTTCTGCATTTTTTGTCCTCAAACAGATTGTTTCTTACTAGGTAATGTCACTTGCTCAGTCCCTTCTGAGTCTGATTTGGAGTTGTGTCACTTCATAACGATGAATCGTCCAAAGCCTACAACTCTCAGGCGCCCAAGTGCTGCAAAACCATCAGGTAAACTTATGAAACGGCCTTTTTTTTCCATCAGACAAATTATGATCAGGAAAATCTTAACTAACTCTATTGTTGTGTTCTTTTTGCCAGGCCATCCTCCACCGGGTGATTTCATAGCTCTTGGGTCAAAGAGTCAAGGCGGAGAGTCCAAAGCGCCTGCTGTTCTCCTGAAGCCAGCATCCACAGGTCTACCTGCAGACCGCAAGAGAGAGACCTCCACTGCTCTGCCCTCCTCGTCGGGGCTGTCCAGTCTTACCAAGCGTCCCAAACTATCCTCCACTCCTCCGGTGAGTGCCCTGGGACGGCTGGCAGATGTTGCAGCTGTGGACAAGAGGGCAATATCGCCTTCCATTAAGGAGCCATCGGTGGTCCCTATTGAAGGTGAGTCTGTCATTTTGTCTACTTTTTGAGAAGATGCGCCAGATTGCCCCTCTTGAGTTTACGTAGAGGTCCTTTGGGTTATTGAAATACTACCCTGGATCCTTTAAATCATGGAAAGTTAAGTTTTAGTTAAGTTTTCGTATTTTGTGTTATAGTTCCACCGGCAGTGCTGCTGGATGAGATCGAGGCTGCAGAGTCTGAGGGCAACGATGATCGCATTGAGGGGCTGCTGTGTGGAGCAGTCAAACAGCTCAAGATGAACCGAGCCAAGCCCGACATCACACTGTACCTCAGTCTCATGTTCCTGGCTAAAATCAAGCCCAATGTGTTTGCCACTGAAGGAATTATTGAGGTAAGAGTGATACGAGTGTGATCATCAGCATTATCACTCATTATTAACACGCAAATGTGGTGTTAATTAACACTATAATGCAATGATGCTTGAATTGTTGAGCTAGGTGTTTCTGAACAATGACAAGAAACCAAGGCATGCGTGTAATATTTTTTAAAAACCTTTTGGCTTTTGGTTTAATCGCACACATTAATTCATTTACAAAATAGTAAAGAAGATGATGAAAATTAATTGCAAACAAGGCAAATATCCAGCTCACCATTTATTAGTTACTGATTAAATCGTTTTCCTGTTAGTTTTAATTCCACTTGAATATTCCAGAATTACATCAAGAAACATTAAAACTTAGTGGATCAGTCTGTTTCTGTGGATGTTATTCTACATCCTTAACCATTTGAAGTGTTTTCTTTTAATTTTCTTTCATTTAAAAAAGAAATAGGTGGAAATGATTGTGTTTCAACTGTCAAATCCAACTCCCGATATTGAGTACAGATGTCTGTGACTGTAAAAAGGAAATGCACTTTGCATTTAAATGTAACAGTGAAATTTCTCTCAGCAGCCCAGCTTTGAGCACCACTGGTATAATGTCCTAAGTTGACAATTATAGAATTTGAAACTTAACAGGATTTTCATCAGTTTCTTCTTCTTATGCTCTGTCTCTAGGCCTTATGCAGCCTTCTGCGTCGGGATGCTTCCATCAACTTTAAAGCCAAGGGCAACAGCCTCGTCTCTGTACTCGCTTGCAACCTGCTTATGGCTGCTTACGAGGAGGATGAGAACTGGCCGGAGATCTTTGTCAAAGTGAGAACCTGCTGAAAACACAAATCACTTTTAGTTAATTTCTTCTTGTTAAGTTGCATTTTATCATATACACTCAATTGTTTTTTAAATTTGTCCTAATCTAAAATGTATTTTCAGGTGTACATTGAGGACTCTCTCGGGGAAAGAATCTGGGTGGACAGCTCTCACTGTAAGAATTTTGTCGACAACATCCAGACCGCCTTCGGCACCAAGATGCCCCCCAAGAGTATGCTGCTGCAGGCCGACACTGGCCGCACCGGCGGAGATCTCAGTGCAGGTACATTGAAAAGACATTGTAGCTCATCAGGGTAGACTTATCTGGCTCAAGAAATGAAAGCTGATTGATTATGCTGCCTCACACCTTTGGTTTCCAGGTAGCAGCCCTCACCCATCAACCCCAGATGAGGACGACAGCCAGACTGAACTGCTGATAGCAGAGGAGAAACTTAGCCCTGAGGATGATGGGCAGGTTATGCCAAGGTATGAAAAGGACCCTTATAGTTGTGAGGCATACTACAGATGAATGGACACTAACTGTTGTTAGATTTGCATTTTAGATTAGGTATTATTCATTATTATACATATTATTCCTATAATTTAGATTGAATTATGAAACTAGTCATGGTAGCAAATTTTAATGGTAGCAAAAACATCTGACTTACGCTTACAAATTCTTCTTTTTTGTGCTTTTTGATTTTTGTTCTCCTTTTTGTAGTAGTTGTACATTTCAGCACTGTTGGTCATTAATGCAGTTAACGTCACAATGGTATAAAAATCCTGCAAAACAGATCTTTAAATAACAAACAAATGTGAAGTGAAATGCCTGAAAGCATCTGTTTTGTTTTTTCACAATGGATTACTGTCAGAAGCTCTTCTTTATAACCTCAGTCAGAGCAGCCTAATCCTTTATCCCACAATGTGAGTCACACGTCTGTGTTATTGGAATGTTCTCATTCCTAGCAAATGATAGACAATTTTGTTTTTTGTCTTACCCTCTGGCATACTGTAGGTATGAAGAACTGGCTGAGAGCGTGGAAGACTATGTGCTTGACGTCCTCAGGGATCAGTTAAACCGCAGGCAGCCGATGGACAATGTGTCCCGAAACCTCCTGCGCCTGCTCACAGCCACCTGCGGCTACAAGGAGGCACGACTCATGGCTGTGCAGAGGCTCGAGATGTGGCTGCAGAACCCAAAGGTCAGAGGTCTAACATACATCCTCAATGAATAGCCTCTCTATTTATAGATAAACATCTGTCAATTTCATTTTAAATGTAGTCTTTCATGGTATACCACTACATGTATAAGTACTACTTTTAACAAACTCTTTGGAAGTGGAGTTCCGACCACAGTGTTTGTGTAGTCCATGTTTTCTGTCTGCAAACTGCACTAAAATACCACACTTGTAAATCTGAATTTTCAAAAACATATTCAGTTAACTCATCAGGGTTGATGAGTTAACTGAATATGTCCCCCTTTTTTACTGAAATATGTAATTTAAAAAAAAAAGGAGGATCAGTGGTTGATTCTTATGATTAATTCAAAGTATCAGGGTAGTAATGACATTATTTCATCGCTGTTTTTGTTTTCTGTGTCTACAGCTAACTCGACCAGCTCAAGACCTTCTCATGTCGCTGTGTATGAACTGCAACACGCATGGAGCAGATGACATGGAGGTGATCTCCAACCTGATCAAGATCCGCCTAAAACCCAAAGTCCTCCTCAACCACTACATGCTCTGTGTCAGGTCTGTCTAACTTATTTTGTGTGCAGTCATCTCTGATTTTTATTTTATTTTATTTGTAACACTCTGTGACTCACAGTAATTGTTGCCTCCGGTGTGATTTTTTTCTTTATTTTTTTTCTAGGGAGCTGCTGAATGCACACAGGGACAATCTGGGCACGATGGTGAAGTTGGTGATCTTCAATGAGCTGTCAAATGCCAGGAATCCCAACAACATGCAAGTCCTCCACACAGTGCTGCAGCACAGCCCAGAGCAGGCGCCAAAGGTGAGGCTTGACTCCATTCTGACATAGCACTTTGGAAAAAGAAAACAATTTAGAATTGTTGATATAAATAGTCATTTGGAAACGACAGTTTTTTATCATTAATCTAGATAAAAGACACTGTTGTGTTTTTAATTCTTCCTGTCTCTCATCCTGTCTCTCATCCTGTCTGCAGTTCTTGGCCATGGTGTTCCAGGACCTGCTAACAAATAAGGATGATTACCTCCGTGCCTCCAGAGCTCTGCTAAGAGAGATCATCAAACAGACCAAGCACGAGATCAATTTCCAGTCTTTCTGTTTGGGTTTAATGCAGGAGAGAAAAGAGGCTAGCTATGTAGAAATGGAGTTCAAAGTAAGTGCATATGGAAATCCACAAGCTGGTCTTAAGATTGTTTATTGTTTTTTGTAGGATGCCCTTTAACTAATGCAATCGCTAGTCTTTCTGGGATCCATAAAATAAGATGTTTACACTCTGTTTTTCCTTGTTTCTTTCACAGGAGCGTTTTGTTATCCAGGTAACAGATTTACTGACTGTCTCCATGATGCTGGGCATCACCGCGCAGGTCAAAGAGGCTGGGATTGCATGGGACAAAGGAGAGAAGAAGAGTGAGTGCTTTGTGTTGGTTCACATGCCATATGTGTTAACCAGAGTGTGTATGTGTACATTTGTCTTGAGCATCTTTCTGTTTTGTCTCAGATCTGGAGGTCCTGAGGTCATTTCAGAATCAGATCGCTGCCATCCAGCGGGATGCTGTGTGGTGGCTTCACACGGTGGTTCCCACCATCAGCAAAGTCGGTGCAAAAGACTACGTCCACTGGTACCTGAACAGTCTCTATTATCCAAATTCCATGAGCTAATGATATTAAGAGCTAGTCATGTCATGCACAGTGTATCTGATCTTCACTTCCTTGCCATGTTCCTAGCCTCCACAAAGTGCTTTTCACAGAGCAGCCTGAAACCTATTACAAGTGGGACAACTGGCCACCTGAGAGTGACAGGAAGTGAGCATACCCCGATATTCACAAATTGGACACGTTTTTGCAGTTTTGCTTTGATTATCAAACTGACTGTGGCGTTTTGACTCTTACCAAGATTATTTTTCACTCCACCAGTTTCTTCCTTCGCCTCTGCTCTGAGGTTCCCCTGCTGGAAGACACGTTGATGCGCATTCTGGTGATAGGACTATCACGTGATTTACCTCTGGGCCCAGCCGATGCCATGGAGCTTGCAGATCACCTGGTTAAGAGAGCAGCTGGAGTTCAGTCTGATGGTGTGTGAGAAGAACTAATTGGATTGTACCTGTTTGTACTCGCATGTGAAGTTAAGCCTCTCTTTGGCACAATATATAGACTTTTGGTAAACATACCTGTCTCATACCTTTCTATGCCTACTGAGCAATCAGCTTAAGCCTTCCCAAATTTCCATCGGCCGCCCTGTACATTCTGGCAGTATTCCTTCTTTTAAAAAAAATGTGTGAACTTGTAAAAGCAATATTAGGATTAATTCACAGTAGCTTGAAATTTCTGTATTTTTTTTTCTTTATTAGTATTTGTACTGCTTTTCGTTTAATGAACAGAAGTGTGCAATATCAGCAATACTGATTTGAAGAGGAGCCGTAGAGCTGACTGAGTTTTTTTTCTTATTAAACAGATCTTGATGTGTTGAGAGTGGAGAGGATCCAGCTCATCGACGCTGTGCTGAACCTTTGCACATACCACCACCCAGAGAACATTCAGCTGCCTGCAGGGTACTTCACATGTCTGGTATTTTGTCTGGTATTTTACAACAAGTATGGGCTATGTAATTTGCATTTTAACTCAAAATTAACTGTCAATGTTGAAGGTATCAGCCGCCAAATTTGGCTATATCCACGCTGTACTGGAAGGCATGGCTTCTCTTGCTTGTGGTTGCTGCATTCAATCCACAGAAGATAGGTATGACAGTTTTCTTTGTGTGCCTACATAACTGTTAGGCGGCTATCATCAATCTATATTTTAAGTCTCAAGATGTTTTTTTCATGAAATGTGTGGCATGTTTTTGCTTCAGGTTTGGCTGCCTGGGACAGCTATCCCACACTGAAAATGCTCATGGAGATGGTTATGACAAAGTAAGTAAAAATTATAGTATAATAGTGATAAACTGATTCCAAAGTAAAAATGTTTAACAACTAATACACATATTCTGTGCCTTATAGTAACTACTCCTACCCGCCTTGCACCATTGCTGATGAGGAAACCAAGACTGAGATGATAAACCGAGAGCTTCAGATCTCTCAAAGGGAGAAACAAGAAATCCTGGCGTTTGAAAGCCACTTGGCAGCAGCCTCCACCAAACAGACCATCACAGAGAGCAACAGCCTGTTGTTGTCACAGCTCACCAGTCTGGACCCACAGTAAGAAAATCGGGACACTCTGTACTGTTTAGAGGAGTTACCTGAAGCACATAGCTGAACTTAAATCCATATTTACTGTTTTGGACAAAGCAGATTTCTTTAAATTACTTTGTGAGCTGTAAAGGCATATTTACATGAGCAAAATCTTGAACACTGACCACTGGAGCTTTAATTATCTCTATCTCTAATGCCAGTCCCTGCGTAACACAAGATTTTAAACAATATGCCAAATATAATCCTTTAGTATTACCATTACATCCCATGTGTACCCTGCCAAGGTTACAAAATAGGCTAATAAGCAATATTTGCTGTTTTTTTTTTTTTTTAAATTTCAGTTCCATTCAGTTTCACTTGAGAAACTAGTGGTATTAAATATAAATATAGTTAAATAATGCAGGAACTTGGCTTGTTAAATTGCTCTTGCTTGTAAGAATAACTTGTGAGAGTCGTATTCTCCTTTACATTTTATGTCGAGAGGGCAGGTAACTTTTTGGGCTCAAAATAAGTCAGTCCTGAATTTTATGCAGCAGATCATTTTATGAAAGTACAGCTAGCAAATAAATTTGAAACCATAATGTAGAGTGATTAAATGTTGAGATTTTAAAATCTTGCTCAATACAGACCACTGAGTCATTATTTAGTTGTTTTTAAATCAGATGCGGTGAATTGTAAATTTTCTTCTCTTTGTGTTACAGAGGTCCTCCTCGTCGACCTCCACCTCAGGTCCAGGAGCAGGTGAAAAGCCTCAACCAGTCTCTGCGCCTCGGCCATCTCCTCTGCCGCAGCCGTAACCCAGACTTCCTGCTCAACATCATTCAGAGACAGGTAATGCCGGGCTCACACCACATGACTGTCAAAAACCTGAAATCTCTGTGTTACTCCCATAAATGACCTCATTCCCAGTAGTTTCTTGTCTCACAGACATAATGGGGCCATACTGAATGATGTGACATGAGGGGAGGGTTCTTCTCATGGATTTGTAAGAAGAGCATCTCACATCATGCTCTGTGTAGTCATTTGTGTGGGAAAAGATAAATATGGAGGAGAGAATGGTTAGAGAGATGTAGGCAGAATGGTTTGTCTGCTCTGCAAAGGAAGATAGAGGTAAATTGCAAAGCCCAAACAATAAAATTCAGTCCAAATGTTTGAACTTGAAAGTCTCCCAATTGTCAGAGAACAGCTCAAAGGCTAATTCAGACTGCGTACTCAAGCTTAACAAGCTTTGGAAGACAGCCGAGGGTTTGTTTCGGCATGGAGATTTTGTATCAGCTGTCAGAGTCTTGTGTGGGCTATCTGAAATGGTCCCAAAGTCATGTATGGACTTGGAGCAAGTGAGAGGAATTGGCCTACTGTGGTTTTGGCTTCCTGATGGAATGTGCTGTCAGGTTGGGTTTTACAACTGTAATGCATTCTCTGTTCTCCACAGGCATCGTCTCAGTCCATGCCATGGCTGGCTGACTTGGTCCAGTCCAGCGAGGGGTCTTTGGATGTGCTTCCTGTGCAGTGTCTGTGTGAATTCCTTCTCCATGATGCTGCTGATGACAGCCTGCCAATTGAGGATGAGGAAGAAGGAGAGAGCAAAGAACAGAAGGCAAAGAAGAGACAGGTATACTTGTTTTAGCATCCTAGTTTACTGTTTATTTAGTTATTTGAAGAAAAAATGAGCAATTCAAATTGTCTGTATTTTTTCACTTCTGCTAGAGGCAACAAAAGCAAAGGCAGCTTCTTGGACGGCTCCAGGATCTTTTGCTAGGTCCTAAGGCTGACGAACAGACAACATGCGAGGTGCTGGACTACTTTCTGCGTCGGCTCAGCTCTTCTCAGGTGGCATCAAGAGTTCTAGCTATGAAGGTACAGGAAGGGAAGCAGAAAATACCACATGAACGCTATTAGCACTGATATGTTGAGAAGTTCTATTAAATGTTGCTTTTGTATGCAGGGTTTGTCTTTGGTGCTGAGTGAAGGAGGCCTGAAGGATGGAGAGGAGCGGGACCAGCCCATGGAAGAAGACTCTGCAGACGCTGAGCTCTTACCAGGCTACCAGTGGCTGCTACAAGACCTGCCGAAGCTGCCACTGTTTGATAGTGTCAGGGGCATGACATCTACCGCTCTGCAGCAGGTCATTGTCCTGAATCGCCCTGATTATAGTTGGTGTTATATGTGAATTTAGTATTCTTTATAAAGTATTCATTACTTGGTGTGTTAAGCATGCCGACAATGTGTCTTTTGTTTCAAAGGCTATTCACATGGAAACAGATCCACAGACGATCAGTGCGTATCTCATCTACCTTTCTCAACATGCACCAGTAGAGGAGCAAGCTGCACACAATGACCTTGCTTTGGTAACCAAAACTTGTTTCTTACCTTCCAAAAGTTATTTATTTTTCCTGTATTGCCCACTTTTGTCACTTTCATGGAGCAATGAACTGATGCTCCTTTTGCACCTTGCAGGACGTGGCCCGGCTGATCGTCGAGCGTTCAACCATCATGAACAACCTGTTCTCCAAGCATTCTTGCAGGCCCGAGTCTGACGCTGTGCTCTCAGCTTTCCTCACCATCTTCTCCACCTACATCAAGAGGATGAGGAAGACCAAGGAGGGAGAGGACCTTTACAGCTGGGTTAGTATTGGCAAGGATAACATCAGTATTTGAGCTACATTATCACTTACATAACAGCTAGCTACGTAGATGATGCTCTTATCCAGAGATCTGGCAAGGGCTGCAACATATCAGTAAGCAAAAATAAGGAGTGTTAGGGTTGTCATGGAACTCATGGAGTTAAATGCTTTCGAAGCGCTGATCACTTAATAAATGATTTGCTTGATGAATGTTACTCGTTTTCCAATCTTTGCCTGATGAGTGCATCTTGTTTTCCAGTCAGAATCTCAGGATCAGGTGTTTCTACGCTGGACGACAGGAGAGACTGCCACAATGCACATTCTGGTTGTCCATGCCATGGTTATCCTGCTAACTCTGGGGCCACCCAAAGGTAAACCTGTTTGCTGCCACAATTGAAGGTTTGCAGCTTTGAAGGTGTTGTGAGAACATGCTTTTGTGCCATATATTTCTATATAATGTTTCCAGGAGAGAGTGACTTCTACACTCTGTTGGACATTTGGTTTCCTGATAAGAAGCCTCTTCCCACCGCCTTCCTGGTCGACACCTCAGAGGAGGCCCTTCTGCTGCCTGACTGGTTGAAACTGAGGATGATCCGATCAGAGGTTTCTCGATTGGTTGATGCAGGTACACTTCTGTCAAAACAAAACTATCACAGTGCTAAAATGTGTTTTGTTCATCGTAAATCTTTATTTATGATGCAATGTATTTCTTTTAGCTTTACAAGACCTGGAGCCTCAGCAGCTGCTACTGTTTGTGCAGTCGTTTGGCATTCCAGTTTCCAGCATGAGCAAACTGTTGCAGTACCTGGACCAGGCTGTCTCCCACGATCCACAGACACTGGAACAAAACATCATGGACAAACGTAAGAGTCTGCTGAAGATATTCCACTGCTGTCATAATTATTTTGAGAAGCATGACCTCATTTTTTTGTGTTTATCCTCCACCAGATTACATGGCCCATCTGGTTGAGGTGCAGCATGAGAGAGGCGCCACTGGGGGGCACACTTTCCACTCTCTGCTCAGCTCTTCTCTGCCTCCTCGCAGAGGTCAGTGGCTTAATCCTCAAAGTGGTGGGCTCTGTGCCACTGAGACCAATATACAGCAACTCACATTTATTTATTTTTTTTATTAATTGGAGTTATTTGGTTGTTTTGCAGATGTTTTTTTTCACAACCTTTACATTCTTTGTAGTTTTACTTGGGATTTGGGTGTACACGGCAGCAAATACATATGTAAATAGTCTAAATGTTGTAATTTTAGTTTTTCATGTACCCGTGTGTTTTATTTAAAGCATCACCTTATCCTTTGTATGTTAACTCTTTCCCCCTGTAAAGATTCTGCTGAAGTGAGTAAGGCCAAAGTTACCGTGGAAACGCCCCACAGCTCTGTGAAGATGAGAGCAGCCAATCAGATTCCTGTGATTGGGCCTGAAGATGACCTCACTGGTTTGTTGCTTCAGGTAAAAGCTTCTCTTTCACCTGCCATTTTCTTTGAGTTGTTTTGGTAACATGTTGTGACAAGAAGTCATTGATCAGTGATTAGAATTATGTTGACATTCTCATTAGAATTTTCTTTATGAAAATCCTCAGTGAGAGGAACACTTTTTTGTTGAATACTGTTTTTTACTCAGCGTTGACAATATGATCTGCAGTTTGTTTCATAACTGCATAATACTAATGTGCTAGTGCAGTATTTAATTCACTAAGCTTGGCTCAATTCGCCCTCCAGTGGTTAAAGTAAGTAGCTGGTGTTCAACTGGAGATGCAGGCGTATTCATGGACCGAGGTCATTTGGTTTAACCCTCCTATTATGTTTGGGGTCAGTATGACCCCAGTCAATGTTTAACATCTCTAAATAAATGATTAACATCATTTCTTTTGCTTCATATTTAATGAGTTTTCCTAATGTAATGGGTACTACCACGTAAACATGACATTCACATGATATGTTTTCAATGTCCTGTACAAACTTTGTAATGCATCTGTTATAAATAACAAAAATCTGTACTTAGAAATAATATAAAGCCATTAAAACACCAAAAATTAATATTTCTTTCCAAGTTTAGGTCAATCAGTGAGATTTTACTCACATAAAGTACTTGACACATAAACTTTGGTAACAATTTTAGTTATAATAATTTTGTGGAGGTTTAAACTGCTGGGGTCAAATTGACCCCAAACATAAAAGATGTTTGTAAATTTGAACGTAACGGGAGGGTTAAAATAAACAAACAAACAAAAAAAAAAACTCTCCAGTCTTCATCATAACATGCACATAGCCAGAAACAGACCACACTACAACAAACCACTCCTTTCTCTTCCTCACTCTTCACACCCACTGTCTTGCATTCTTTTTCAATGACACAACAGGCAGAGAGAAGCTCAAATTGGGTGCAGGATTACTCTTAAATCGCAAGGCTGTATTTTTGACCCCCAGGCTAAAAGTATGTGTCTCTAAATCAGAGGCAGTTGAAAGACAAAAAGTAGTTGCTGCTAAGGTTTAGTTAGATCTCCTAACATTTTACCTGGTAACTTCGAGTCATTCTATTGCAACCTTCATGACAGCCTTATTTTGGCCTCACATGCCTGTCTGTTCATGAGAGATATTCATTTGGAAAAAAAATCTATTTGCATAAAAGATAGATATTTAAGCAACTCAGTGAAGCACAAGGCATTAACTTGAAATGAAGCATGAAAATTGTCTTTGTAGTTATCTAAAGCTTGTGCAGCTTGTAGTAGGTCAGGTGTGGGTTATAGTAACCTTGCAGGATGTGTGCGGGTTGCTTTGGCTGACCGACTGATCTGTCAGTTTATGATCAGATCACTGCTTGTTTTGATAAATCACACGTAGCAAAAACAATATTCATTAATACAAAAATGTGGTGTTGCTTGAACTGGATAAGTGATTTATTTCCTTAACTGTTACAGTGAATGACATCTGTATGTTTCCTCTGCCTCTACAGATATTCCCCTTAAAGGTGGATCCCCGCTGGCATGGCCCTCCTCCTAACCAGCTGTCCCTGGCCCTGCAGCAGGCTCTGGCAAAAGAGCTGATCCGGGCCAAACAGGGCCACATTCAGCAGGGTGGGTTGGCATTTTGCCTCCTACAGGCCATAGCAGCCCTGCTATCCTCTGCCCATGCAGGACCTATTGTTATGGCAATGCACCGCAGTCACGCCCTCTCCTGTCCTCTGATGCGTCAACTTCATCTCTACCAGGTATCTGAAGATCACACAATGCCGTCATTCATCACATAGAGATACGATCAGGTTATAATATTTACCTTTCTTACTTCTTCCCTGTTCTTGTGCTCGATGCCTGTGCTTAACAGCGCTTGGTGTCCCAGGATATTGCTTTCTCCTCGCTGTTCCTGAAGGTCATTGTGGAGATGTTGACCTGGTTAGAGAACCCAACTGTGGAGGCAGGACCACTGAAGACCCTACTCAAGTCCTTTGCTGGCCAGTATTCTCACAAACACAGGCTCAGTGATGGTGAGTAGCTCTGCAATTTAGGTTTTTAGATGCTGACTGGTTCACTTCGTATCATACATAAATGAAGAGTGTCCCTCTGCTCTTCAGTTCGTACAGGTTTCCTCCACCTGGCCGAGGCTCAGGCTTATCGCAGGGACACTGAAGTGCCAGTGAGGGCAATCATCGCAATGCTAAAGGCTGGAGAGAGATGCAATGCAGAGGCTGAGCTCATTAGCAGAGGTAATAAGTCTTTATTGCTGGTGTCATGGTTTAAATGTGCGTGTGCCTTGATTAAGTATGAAATGAGTGTCTGAACTCTCAGTAGCAACAACAGTAGCCCTACTTATAAAATGGTACGGGTGTGGTTCAGTAGCCTCAGACTTGCTTATGTTTTTCTGCCTCTTCAGTGTCCCAGTGGTGTTTTTCTGTACAGTATAGTATTCTATATAATTTTAGAACTCTTCTTTTGATCCCAAACAAAAACAACTTTAGTTGGCGGCCGGCACTGGCCTCTTTGAACATGCATATGTCCTTAATGTGCTTTATGCAACTGAGCCAGAAAAGATGTTACCACAGTTAATTTTAGACTTGGTTGCATGAGGACACAATAATGGCAAGCCAAAACCAAGCATGCTGTTTTTTAGTTTTACAGGGGCTGATGGAGGTGAAGTCACCTTATTTGGAGGAGCTGCTGTCACTGTTGATGACTATTGGTACACAGAATGGGACAGCTGGCCCTGTTGCCATGGTGATCTCACTGCTGCTTCAGGAGAGTGAAGAGCGAGCTGTGAAAAAGGAAATAGATTCTAACAAGTGAGCGACGCAATTCTATTTCCCTCTCAAGCCATGCAAGAAACATTTATATTTGACAGGACTAAATGACAAACATGGCTGGCTGTGACAAAAATAGCAAAATAGCTGTCTCTGGTCTTGCACATGCTTATAGACTTGTATCGGATTTGGTTTGGAGATGTTTAATTGGTTTTTGCAACTTCCCACTGGCTGTACACACATTCACATATCATGAATTGTGGATATCATCGAGCACGAGATTGTTCAAAATGTTGCCTTTGTCAGTGCACCAGCAGCAACATTTTCTGCAGGGCAGTTACACCCTGAGAGCTACTATAAATAGGACACTGTTTACCGAGTAGAAAACTTCACACATATTTAAGTGATTTGATAGCATATCTGAATGGGTTCACCACACTTGATTAACCTGCTCTTTCAGAGGTATGTTTTGGATTGTTTTCATGCACTCTGGGAGCTACCTTGGCATAATACACAGTATATTATTTTGGTAACCACTGATTATGTACGTCCTCAACTGAAACCAGGACTGGAGAACAAACAGAAGTTCTCAGCATGTCTGAGCAGAAAAGTTGAGAACAAAGTACAATTTCGGTATTATCTACCACATCATGAACATTTAATAATGTTGGGCTTTTGAATTGTTATTCAAGTTAAAAAAAAAAAAAAAAAAAAAAAAAAAAAAAATTCTCAGCCCTTGTCTCCAAGCATCAAACAGTGCTGTTAAGCTGAACTTTGACAAATGTAGGCCACTGTCGAGAGTTTGTTCACTCGCTGTCTCATGCAATGTGTGGTTGGCATCTCATCATCCAGTAACTACAAGTAGATTTAGGGAATAGCGCTCTCTTTGTGCAGAATAGTGTTCACAGTGAAATTCAAATGTAGATCTGTATTTTGTAGGTTATACTGTGTAGAACGAGTATAACACAGTATATAAATATTTGGAAAGCAAGGGTAACACATAGCAGTTATTAAAGCAAATAAAAATGCCATAACAATTTGAAGATCAGGCATTTTCAGCCCTGAGTGAATTTGATACATTTATTTTTACTGGCAATGGTCGTAAATACAAGAATACTTACAGGCCTGCTGTTGCCTTGTGGCATTTGTTATACCTGTTCTAGGATGATTAAATATTTATTTGTCAATATTTTTGTTAGACTCTAAATTCATGTTCACAAATTACGCACAAGGTCTCAAAATGTCGGTGCCTTGTGAGAAGTTTTTGGTTTAACTGTAGAAACCTTTCTATCATTGTCTGAACCTAAAGCATATTGTGTCGTCACAGCAGCAGCTTGCTCTTGTGTATTATGCCATTATAAGGGAAATATTATGTTTGACAGCAGATGGAAAATCAACTAAACCAGGTTTTAGATGTTGTAAAGTCAAGTATTGCTTGAAACCTTGGATTCGGTTTTTAAGAACCTAAACATTTTCGTCCAAACATTTCTAAGTGAAAGAGTACTGCAGCTCTTATACATAGTGGATTTATTTTATCTTTTGAATGCTGTGGGAACTCAATGGATGTTCAGCACCAGTGAATAACTTTGAATTTCACCTTTCAGCAGCTCTGAGGTGACAAGGACAGGGCTGAGTTCTGGGTTGCTGGTTGATTGGCTGGAACATCTCGACCCGGAGGTTACATCAGTCTGTCCAGACCTTCAGCAGAAACTGTTGTTTTCCCTCAACAAGGTAAACTCAGCTTTTCTGGGGTTAACGGTGTATGTCTCTGTCCTTATCACACTGGAGTAGGTGTTTGCACAGGGTTAGTCATTTCTTTCTGGTTCCTTGTTGCAGGGACGAGGCACCCCTGCTTACAGACCCTACCTTTTAGCTTTGCTTACCCACCAGTCCAACTGGACCACCCTCCTGCAGTGCATCAGTGCTCTTCTCAGCAAGCGGAGAGATCAGAGGTACATTGTTGTATCAAACCCTTTCTCATTCATTGTCTGTAGTGGCTTTAGCATATTAACAGAATTACTCAGCAGTTCTGGTTGTGCCTACCGTTTCCTAATGTGAGAGATAATTTCTAAAAGTCTGTGTAACTTTTGTCAGACTGGACCCATCATCAGCCCTGGATTTCCTCTGGGCTTGCAGCCACATCCCGCGCATCTGGCAGGGACGTGATCAGAAGACACCTCAAGTAAGATCAAAGTCTCAAGACCAAGTCCAAGATTTCACAGTTTTCCTGCATTTTTAATGAGACAAAAGTCTAGAGTCAGAGGAGAGTTCACTCTGATGTAGCCGATGCCTCACACTTATCCCTTTTTTGTCTCTGCAGAAGAAAACAGAGAAGTTTGTGCTGCGGCTGAGCTCAGAGGAGCTCATCAGCCTGGTGGACCTGATTCTGTCAGAGTCAGAGCTTAATGGCCGCAACTCGCCCGACGACAAGAGCACCTTAGACCAGGCCTCCTGCTCCCTCATCCAGTCCAGACTGCCTCTGCTTCACTCCTGCTGCAACGGAGATCTGGAAAACATCAAGAAACTCTCAGAGTACCTCATCAATTGCACTAAGAAATGGGAGGACAGGTGAGGTTTAAACCAGTTGTCAGTCAGTATTACAATACATAACTCTTAAATATTCATCGTTTGAACTAATCCTAGGCAGACACCTTTGTACTGATGTTTTTTTTTTTCTCCTCACATTTTCTTCAGTCCTTTCCTCTGTTCCTTCCCTAGAAGACATGTATGTTCAACACATTTTGTCCTACAAGGTTCACCAAAGTGCTCACAGGCCATCCAGTCCAGCACATTGTTTTGTTCTTTCTAATTAGCCCGGATACTGAACGTCTTTTTTTTTTTTTTCCCTGTTACAGTGGGCTGATAAACTTGGGGTAAATCACTAGATTTCCCTTCTCAGTGCAGATGAACTTTTCAGACTTCCTCTGCCAGCCACAATGCTGTGGACCAGGGAAAACTCGATAATTAGGTCTATTGGTGTGAAATTAAAACCAGCAGAAGTCGTCTGTTCTGTGATCTCTTTAAAAGCTCAGTGTATTATAATGAAGCCAAGAGGATTAAGGCTGAAGCTCTAAACTTGCCTGTGTTGTGAATTCCTGCTCTGACTTAGCTGTCAGAGATCAGGGTGCAACTCTTTGTGGAAGCAAAACCTCCTTTCATGAATATGTCTCTGGTTATTAAACCACTTTAATGAGGAAACTTTGGCCAAGGTCAAGCAAAATTAGCTTCCGAATTACAATATTTTAAGTACAGCTAAGCTGTCTGGTAAAATGGTTGCTACTGAAAACATGGTTTGATAAAAAACATGTTGAAAGGAAAGGGTTTGGCCTTGTTGAATAAACACTCAATTGTATGTTAAGCATTCTTCTTCTGGCAAAAGCTCACTGGCAGATAAGCTGGTGTTTATTCCAATTACACATCAACTATTGAACAAGTGGACGCTTTACTTTTGGTCAAGGTCGTTCTGATGTGCTTAATGCATTGCAGTAATAAACTCTTAGTTTGGAGAGAGTGCATCATTTGAGCTTGACAAGAGCCTTAGCTAGTAAGAGGATTTAATGAAACCACAGTGACTTGAAGGGGAATACCTCTGGATTTCATTAATCAAATATGTTATTCATGTGCCCAGTTTGTATTAATTACATCAACTACTGTTCCTTACAGTCAGGACCAGTAGAGAAATGCTTTGTCATGCTCTCTAATCTGTGATCTCATATCAACAAGCAGCTCTATTAATCAGTCAGAGGAGATGGAGAAAGTGACTATGAAAATACCCAGGGTAATAATTTGAGAAAGTGGGCACATTAGCTGGCTTGCAACATTAGTACTACTATGCAAAGGGAGGGAAAGCTCACATGGGTATAAAAGCTCTAACAAACTTTCTCTGGGTCCATGAAGTCAGTCAGCCAGGCACTGTCAATAAAACAGCTCCATGCTACACAACTCAATGACATCGGGGATTAGAGTCTTGATTTTGTTAATAAGCTTCCAGCTTTATGAGGAAATTGGTCATGTTCACAAATAACAACTGAACTGTCTTAAGCTAATAATAACATGTAATTTATTAAAGTGAGTGGCGTGCCCCTGTACTTGCTGGCTTCTCCCTAAACTACGGCATAAACTTTTTTTTTTTCTGTTGTTTTCCTCAGTGCGATGGGTCAGCGGTGCCAGAACCTGCTGCTGCAGATCTACCTGCACTTCCCTGAGGTCATCCAGCACGTGACCCTACCTGACGCCACCTTCAGCAGTGGGGGCGCTGCAGATGGTAGCAGTTGCAAGGTAAACAATTTTTGTATGTTTGATAGTTCTGTCCTACTGCAAAATAGAAGTGGCATCGTCTGTGTTCATATGCTAGACACATTTTGGTGAGCACAACAACTCAAGAACAAAACATGATGTAAACTTTACCCTAAGACCACAGTTTCCCACTATAGATTAGATCATGCGATTAGATTTTGCAGCTTTAAAAAATATATTTCATGTTAATACCACCCATGTGTGAAGACAAGTAAATGTATGTGTTGACACTGGCGTCGTAAGTGTAACTGGTTACATTTTAAATATCATGGTAGTTATGTCAGAAATGAAGCAAGTGTGCAAAGCCATTTTTGACCTAACAAATGGCATATGTAAGGTAACATACACTATATTACCAAAAGTATTCGCTCACCTGCCTTTACTCATACTATGAACTGAAGTGCCATCCCATTCCTAACCCATAGAGTTCAATATGATGTTGGTCCACCTTTTGCAGCTATTACAGCTTCAACTCTTCTGGGAAGACTGTCCACAAGGTTGAGGAGAGTGTTTATAGGAATTTTTGACCATTCTTCCAAAAGCGCATTGGTGAGGTCACACACTGATGTTGGTCGAGAAGGTCTGGCTCTCAGTCTCCGCTCTAATTCATCCCAAAGGTGTTCTATCGGGTTCAGGTCAGGACTCTGTGCAGGGCAGTCAAGTTCATCCACACCAGACTCTGTCATCCATGTCTTTATGGACCTTGCTTTGTGCACTGGTGCACAGTCATGTTGGAAGAGGAAGGGGCCCGCTCCAAACTGTTCCCACAAGGTTGGGAGCATGGAATTGTCCAAAATGTTTTGGTATCCTGAAGCATTCAAAGTTCCTTTCACTGGAACTAAGGGGCCAAGCCCAGCTCCTGAAAAACAACCCCACACCATAATTCCTCCTCCACCAAATTTCACAGTCGGCACAATGCAGTCTGAAATGTACCGTTCTCCTGGCAACCTCCAAACCCAGACTCGTCCATCAGATTGCCAGATGGAAAAGCGTGATTCATCACTCCAGAGAACGCGTCTCCACTGCTCTAGAGGCCAGTGGCGGCGTGCTTTACACCATTGCATCCGACGCTTTGCATTGCACTTGGTGATGTGTGGCTTGGCTGCAGCTGCTCGGCCATGGAAACCCATTCCATGAAGCTCTCTGCGTACTGTACTTGGGCTAATCTGAAGGTCACATGAAGTTTGTAGCTCTGTAGCAATTGACTGTGCAGAAAGTCGGCGACCTCTTTGCACTATGCGCTTCAGCATCCGCTGACCCCTCTCCGTCACTTTACGTGGCCTACCACTTGGTGGCTGAGTTGCTGTTGTTCCCAAACGCTTCCATTTTGTTATAATAGAGCTGACAGTTGACTGTGGAATATTTAGGAGCGAGGAAATTTCACGACTGGATTTGTTGCACAGGTGGCATCCTATGACAGTTCCACGCTGGAATTCACTGAGCTCCTGAGAGCGGCCCATTCTTTCACAAATGTCTTGTTTCACAGTCTGCATGCCTGAGTGCTTGATTTTATACACCTGTGGCCAGGCCAAGTGATTAGGACACCTGATTCTGATCATTTGAATGGGTGAGCGAATACTTTTGGTAATATAGTGTATCTCAAAATCTGTTGAGTAAAAATTGGTGAGAATTGGTGAACACCACATCCTCCACAATGGATCAACCCTATCAGTTTCCTCTAGCACCACCTTCAGGCCAAAATTTCAACTTTGCACACAAGATATCATAAAATATAAGTAGTCGATTGGCATAACTGAAAAGTGCATTCATGTTCCCTAAAGTCATGTCATGTTCATGTTTTAGTCACTGTGCTGATTAAAACACTGAAAAACATGATTGATTCCTGCTTACTAGAAATTATTTCACCATTTCCAGGGTGTTTTTTTCTTCTTCAGTTTCAGATATTGTAACGTATCATAGCTGATTATTTTACAATATATTACATATCATAGAACCTCTTGTAACGTGATTCTGATGCCCCACGTAGGCTAAAATGGCAAATCTGATAAAATCTCAAAATCTGTTGGGCAGCTATGAAATTTGGAAAACATATTCCTGCTAGTCAGAGGATGAACCCTGTTTGTATCCCAATATGCACCAAGCCAGCAGGGCACCAGCGGCGGAGGGCCCACGCTTTTTATGATCTGCACAAAATGTATTACAGTAATCACAGAGTATTACTAATTTGTACACACACTGTGCAGCTCTACTTCCTGATGGAGGTTCATGAACAGTGGAGGTCCTGCAAAAAATGATGTTTTAGGCAACCTTGTCTGGCAACAAAGATTCAGATCAGGAACAGACTGGAAAGATTCCAGATAAAAAACCAAAAACTTAATCTTTACAGTGACTTGGTGATGGTAGATAAGTAGATTATGTCCTACTATGACAGTGTAAGCAATGTGATCTTGCCCAATCCCTCATGTGTCAAACATGTCACTCCAGTGCACCTAAACAGCATTGACACTTGAGAAAATTTTAACATAATCATGTCTGTTACTGAGCAGTGTTGACTTAATAGAAGAAAAATGTTCTGTTATGAAAATATAACCTCAGATACATTTTTCATACCTGATCCTCCTCTTGTATTCAGGAAGAATATGAATATGTGAACTCTCATTACTCAAAGAAAAAGCAAACTCCTTATGTCGTGATTGAATTCTATCGTAAATGTGTCTCCATAGCACCATGTACACAGTTTATACTTCTTTTATGTTCGTATTTCAGCTTGATGTCCTAGTCCATCGCCTGGTCACATTGCTCGCTGATACGGGAGACTCAAAGTCGGCTGAGAACCGCATGTCTGATGCCAACCTTGCCTGCAGGAAGCTGGCTGTGTCCCACCCTGTCCTCTTGCTCAGGTGAGCTAAATAGGAATTAAATAGTTTGTGTGACTCTAAGTTGCAATGTTTTTTTTACGGTTGTACAATTTTTTTTTTTTTTTTTTTACCATATAGCAAATATTTCAACCTGCTCACTCCTTTATCTTTCTGTTTTTTCAGACACCTGCCGATGATTGCAGGTCTCCTACACGGCCGCATTCACCTCAACTTGCAGGAGTTTCGGCAGCAGAACCACCTGACGTTCTTCACCAATGTGCTGGCCATCCTGGAGCTGCTGCAGCCGCTCGTTTTCCACAGTGACCACCAGAGGGCGCTGCAGGACTGCCTTCTCTCTTTTATGAAGGTCCTTCAGGTGGGTGTCTCACTCACTTTCAAATCTCCAGGGGATTTAGAGTCGAGTTTAGACACAGCAGAGTGTTTTAGTGAGTTTAAAATGGGAGATCTACATTGATGTTATTTGATATTTGTGCTGTATGGTCTTTACAGAACTTTCAGAGGTCTCGTTCTCCGTTGGTCTTCATCAGTAAGTTCCTGCAGTTCACACAGAAGTACATTACGCATGACGCAGCTGCAGCCATTCCCTATCTACAGAAGCACTCCGACATGTTGCAGTAAGTTTCATAGTACAAAAATATGTATGTTTAGACTAATATATTTGTAAAAAAAAAAAAAAAATCATTGAATTACTCCATGAATGAGTTTACTTCATGTAACGTATTGCAACAGATTTTGTGCCCCTCAAGCTGATGACATGAGCTTTTGTTTTTGTTTCTCCTACCAGGAGCCTGTGCTCAGAAAACCCGGACCTGGTCCAGCTGAAGTCTCTGCTAGCTGGGCTCACTTTGCCGGTGAAGAGCTCCTCTGCAGAGATCGCTGCTGAAGACAGAGATGGTAAGCGCAGCTGTTTATATCGACGTGCTGGAGGTTTTTTCAGGATCTTGTGACGATGCAGTTTTACAGAACACGCTGAAACATGAGAACATTTACAGTAGATAACTAGTTTGCATCTGCTTATGTCCGTATTGTCCTAAAGTGTACAGTGTGCAGTGCATTCTACCAAATATTTTTGTTTTCCCTTTTTCGCAGATGATTCATCCACTGGTTCCCTGCCCCTAGTCAACATATCAGCTTCTGTTACACTGACTGCTGCTGACATGACGATGTACCTCAAAAAGATGTCCAGAGGAGAGGCAGTCGAGGGTAACTGAACCACTGCCTCAGCACTTTCACATGTACAAAATCCACAATCACACTGAACGCTGTGCTGATTTTATCTCTTATTTGCCGCAGATGTGCTGGAAGTGTTGACTGAGGTGGATGAGAAGTCTCGGAGGAGTCCAGAGATCATACAGTACTTCATTGTGAGTCACAGACAACGGCAAAAAGAAAGGGTCAAGTGCGGCGCCTGTATGATGTGCAACATTTCAGTCACCACTTTTTTGTTTCCGTTTCTAGAATGATCTCCAGAGACTAATGGCTTCCTCGGAGGAGCTGTGTCGCAACATGGCGTTCAGCCTGGCTCTGCGCTGTATCCAGAACAATCCCTGGTAGGTTCACACCTATTCTCAGTTTACCTGTGGAGGGTATAGGTACTGTAGCGAAGGCGAGGGAACTGCAGTGGAATGTGACTGAGATTGACAGAGGGAAAAATACAGATTTTCATCCAGTTGGCATTTTTTTTTTATAGGTTGTAATGTGCTTTGCCAAGGAAAACGTAGACTCTAATCTAATTGACCAGAACTGGAATTTGAAATGAATGAAAATACACTTAAAATATGTTTTTTATCGGGTGGACAAAGTTGGACATTAGTTGGTTTTAGTAGATCTAGTAGATGTTGGTTAGTGATGTCGTGTGTTTTTCTGGTACAGCCTGGCAACAGACTTCCTGCCCACCGTCATGTACTGTATGGGCAGCGATAACTTTGACGTGGTACAAACTGCTCTCAGGAATCTGCCAGAATACGTGCTTCTCTGTCAAGGTAAGAATATAGTTTCTAGTCACGTACTGGTTTGACAGTGGATCTAAACAACTCCTGTGCTTGTCCTACATTGTTGTCAGAAAACAACCCGTCTTCCACAGCACATAAATGTTTCAGTGGAACTTGTAACTAAAATGGGAGTGCATGTTCAGTATTCATAATCAAAGTGAGCCACACATCCATACATGTGTCAGAGTTGTTTCTTTTCTTTTTTTTTTTTTTTTCATTCTTCAGAGCATGCCGACATCTTGCTTCACAAGGCGTTTTTGGTGGGGATCTACGGACAAATTGACACCAGTTCGATGATCTCAGAGTCGATGAAGGTCCTTCATATGGAAGCAACAACATAACTCCTTCTGACAGGAAACAGCATCATGACCTTCTCTCATTCCAGAGTTAGATTTATTTTTTTTAATGCCTTTAGCTCAACCTGGTTTCTGATAATATGACAGACTGATGAAAGTGGTGGCTCTTAAATTTCAGTGACTGAAGGACGTGACAGTACATTTGTAGCAACTGATAATATGGTAACTACAGCCTAATTTAATAACCTGTAATGTGTAAAATCTCCCTCCTAAATGAGTTGACAATTTAATGAAAGCTGTCAATAGAGATGATTTCTGGAGAATGTAATGATACGTTATTACTTTAAGTATTACAATACATTATATTGATACAGCATTGACTTCTTGGTTGTTATGAGCTACTGCTTATAATGAAATATTTGGATTTGGTACTTTATTAGACAATGTTGTTGTTGTATTGGTTAAAAATATGCAACACTGCTTTTGGAGTCATATTCACCAGTTTGATGTCCTTTTGTAATGTGATGTTACATATTATATAAGCGGATTTTATTAAACCATCAACACTTTTATGGAGGGAAACATCACTTGCTTCAGAGCTCTGTCAGTGTTTGGACAGTGGCACACTTTTTGCTTTGGCTTCAGATTTTTAACAGTTTGTTTTTTGGGTTAAGCAGCACTTCATTTTTTGACGTATTGGATGAACATATTCCAAATTAAAAGTACCTGTCTGATAGTTGTGGGTCTGGCAGTATGGTAATTTTTTTTTTTTTTTTTTTCAACTACCAAATTTTCCTAATGATTTTTTAAAAAAAATTCAAAGTGAGAACATGTTAAAAATTCAGCTAAAGACAAAAATATTGAAACTACTGATATCTCCCCGAGATGTGGTGCCATAAACACAGCTGCATTTCTTTCTTTCTTTCTTTCTTTTTTTTAACTGGTCATCCTGTATGGCTGGCAATCCCCTCCTATTGAAGTTTACAGTCAGCACTTAAAGCTTATGATCATTATTTTATAATTTGGCATTCAAATAATTTAAGACTATGTGGACAAAGCAAATAGATGTGCTGCTGTCCAAATTCCTCTAAATCACACTATTAATTTGTGAATTCCTTCAGTGGCTGAAATGGAAGTTACTGAGGCTTTGTGTAGTACAGTCATGTTGCTTTACTGTAACCTGAACACCACCTGTAAACCACTGTCGTGTGTTGAATAAAAAAAAAAAAAAAAGCTTTCTGAAGTTTTCCTTCTTTTTTTAATTTTCATTTTTATCACAATTGGAAAAAGTGAGCCATGTTGCAGATTCCAGTAATTAACCAGTGGTTCACTGTAGAAGTTTTAATGCTTAATTTTGAAAGCTGTTTAGTGTTGAAATTGTATAGTTAAAAATGAAAGAAATTTCACAAGAACCAATTATTACCCTTCATTTTAATATTTCAGCACTTTGAAGACTGAAGGGTGGGTGGGGGGCAGGATAAATGGAGCGAGGCCTTGTGCCCTTTCATTTCATTCCAATAATTCTTGGATCCTGATAAAACTGGAAACAGCTGTCATAGGTGCGCTTGCTTTTCACTGGGGTGTAGCAGACAAATTAAAGGCATGATGCGCATGCTGTGATGGAAACCATTTTGCCATGAAAGTGTGAGTTGTTTTGCCCAGTGCAACTGACTTCATCTGAAAACCTCTTGATGGAGTCAAAGGGATAAGTTAACCGATGTGCAGGCATGCCGGTAAACCAGGAAAGTGGTCGTTCCTATTTGTGCTAAATTAAGCATGAGGGTAATTGTTCAATCACACAGACCAAAGGGGCCTTTGAAGACATGATGTGGGTAGGCCATTTTACTGCACAGACACTGTTGCTGGTGTTTTGTTACACAAGAGAACGTGAAGATGAAGCTGCTGTGTGGAGAAGGCTGGATCCTGAGGGTGCGACATGCCCACACTGGTGGGTCAGTGGAATCTGTCATTCAGGTCCAACAGGCACTCAATAAGCCACAATGACTGGACGGTTGAAAACAGTCTGTCTTGTGGAGGGCAGCCCCGCGTCTCTGCGTGTCCTGTCCCTTTTAAAATGTCATACAGTAACTTTGAAAAACTCCCTGCTAGGGCTGAGCCACGGACAAAATCATACATCACGATCTCCGACTGACTGCCTCTGTTTTGATATTTTGACAGTGTTAGGGATGTGTTTTCATGAGATATTCACAAACAAGTGATTTTTAAAAGAAACAATCATGAGAATATGGTGACCAAGCAGGTAAAAACAAATAACACAACAGTCTAATAAGTTCCGAAACTTGCATCCAATTACAGTAATGCAGCTTTTAAAGTAAGAGAGACAAAACAACACTTACGTCATATTACAATATTATAACATCCAAACTCCCAGAGGATATCGAGTCTCAAATCACAAAATTGTTTGCACAATGAGATCACCAAATGAAAGCCATCTTTATTTCACCAATTAAGCAACAGAAAATCTGTATAGATTTAGTGTCACACATGTCTGTTTTTAGCTTATTGTGAAGGCTGATGGGACCGATGAGTCATGAGAGGGATTCAGACCCACAACAGTGAGTATTTTCCATGTAGCCTTTGACTACTGAACCATCAGGATGCCCCGAAACCTTAAAAATATATTTATTCATATGTTGTGTAACCCCAAGAAGATACATCCTGTCCTGCTGCCAGTGCACACCATACCTGCTGACCTCCCACTGCTGTTTCTGGGTGATGTGTTAATTGCACCTGTAAGGTGTCCTATAACTAGCTGAAAGCTCTGTTTATGGTTATCCATCAACTTACTGCACAAGTCTTAGCAGCCTGGGCTCTTGGTCAGGCGCCAGTATCCCATTGGCTGGGCAGCAGTGAGGCGGAACAGAGATGAGTGACAGCTAACAAGGAAGTGGTGGGAGGGGGGCAGGTTGTCGCTGAGTGGTGTGATGGACCACTGACAAGTTAACAACCTCTGCCTTTATTCATCATACCAGTCAGGATGCCCACAAAATGCAGCTGGCAAGAGCCTCTACCCCTACATGTGAACGTTTTGCTTCATGTTCTCTCCCTATTGGCTATCTCTGTGGTGCGACTTTGTGCAAGCAGCCATGTGTTTGTTGGCTTGTAAAATGCTGTTTCTCAATCCAGTGATGGCTCTCGCTGGTCTTCCTGCTCACATGGAAGTGGACAGTGAACGCGGAGTGAGCAGGAATGTGACCAGCGGAGGTTTCCTGGTGTCTCGACTCAACTAAGGGAGGGGCGGCGATGTGCTGCTACCTGCCCGTGCACATCTGTCTGCTCTCCGTCTTCCTCTCAATGGCACCCTCGCCTTAGATCATCTCCTCTTCCTCCACGCTTGAGTTGCACTTGGCTTGCGTGGAAAAAATGTGGACCGTCTCTCGCCTCTCTTCTCCCTGGCACTTTGATGTCTGAAGTGTGATTGCACTTGGATTGTGGCCGCTTTCCCTTGAAGGTTTTGACATGAAAAGCAGGCTGGGCTCTCAGGTTTATCCCATGGCCAGTGATCCAGGACTAAAACAATCAGCCTGCTCACTGTGGGATACTATTACCGGGGAGAGTGAGGCACCGAGCATAGGGGCTTTCTCAGCCATGAAATACACTATTCTTTGTCTTGCCTGAGTTACAAACACATTTTAGATGTGATGATTGAATTATACCAATTCTTGAAGCCATTAATAGATTTTACTTTGAATTTTGTGCAGG
The DNA here is from genome assembly GCF_902150065.1 of Myripristis murdjan. NCBI lineage: Eukaryota > Metazoa > Chordata > Actinopteri > Holocentriformes > Holocentridae > Myripristis > Myripristis murdjan. The sequence goes on along the minus strand of NC_043987.1, from coordinate 23,062,292 downwards.
CCGTTGACACTAAAAGTCATGTAAGCAGCCGGCGAGTACATTCCTGTTGCATTTGCACAGAGGTGGAAGAGCGAAACTATTCAACATTTGTAATGAATTAAAAAGAAATGAGGCTAGTAATTGTAGTTAAGATTGACCCAATCTGATAAGTATGGTAATGTGACATGTCATTAACAGCAGAAGCACAAGTGACAACCCTTAAGCTTCACTTATACTTTCATTAAATATTGATCTTATCTGTGCTCATTGCTGTTCCAGCCTGCAAATTACACCAGATAGATATATTCCCATGACAGTGGAGCTAACGATAATCATCCATCTTTGCATGACATTTGGCAGAACTCTTGTTTTATGAGCTCAAGTGCCATTCTAGTGGATGAGTAATGATATTGTGCAGCGTTCACCATCTCTATCATGTCAGGTCATATCTGAGCACACCCTGCATCGAACGGGATAATTAAGCCACTTCAGCCATGTCCTTCAAGGAAAACGGGGAGTAAATATCCCTTATCATGCATTTATTATATCCTATAATATGATTCAGATTTGAGGTCATTCCAAGTGTTTGTCCTGCAACAAAAAATCTTACAAAAGGAAGGGATCTCTACTTATTTGCATTAGCCTTTGTAACAGTTTCGGAAGTGATCAGGACATCACTAGGACATCAAAACTATCCCATAAAAACTAGGTTAGATCGAGTTTTAACTCTTAGAAGCAGTAATTGGCTTTTCTTCCCGCCTACTATTAGGTGTTTTCAAACTTGAGAATCATTGTGTTACCCAAGATCTGAAAGCATGTCACATATCCGGTTGCAGGGGGATTTCACATGTCCCTTTCCCCTCCACTCCTTAATGAATGAACGCAAGCTCAAACAAGTCTGTTTCAAGCTAAAGCCAGTAATGGATGATGGGCACCCCGCTGGTGGCTTGTTAAACTCACAGGTAATGTGCATTTTGTCCCTCCAGTTTAAGGTCTGCTAATGATACTATGATTGTCACTTAAGCTGTGGATCTCGGATGTTGCCTCGTCATCCAGGGAGCTAGAAATACCTGAGAGGCCCATAAGGCCTGGCATTATCCATTACTATTGTTGTCTTAATGCCCCCCTTCAATTATCCACAAGCAGCTCTTTTGAGCGAGGGTCTGCGGCTCATGTCGGAACCACCCCCACCGGTTTTTCACCAATTTCTTCCCTGATTATCTGGATCAATGGGCATTAAAGGACCCAGGCACAGACAAACACAGCAAGATAGGTGGGGGGAGGTTCTACTTTCAGACAGAAATCCCTCTGTCTACCTGTGTGCCAGGGACAAGCAGACACGGCTATTCAGTCGTCAGTCCCACCACACACAGTGTTTGTTTAGCCACTGCTAAAACAAGACACTTTTAATCTATTTTCCCTTTTCCCACAGAGCCAGCCGACCCAAGAAATTATTTATTTCTCTCTCTGTCTCTCTCACTCACACATGCATGCCTGATTGCATGTGGACATAGACTGGATCAATATCAATATATACCAATATTGTGGGCTGATATTGGTCATTAATTAAATATCAGATATTAGATGCTTTATTTCCCCCTGATCACAGCTACATAACAACTGTAAAAGCTGCAATGCAATTTACAATTTATTTTTTTCTTTTTCATAAATATATACATTTTCTCTATAACTTATTCACTTCAAGCATGATATGTATCCCAAAGCTGAAGTGGGACACGTTGCCTTTAAAGGTGCTAACCATGTAGGCCTAGTGTATGGGTTGCAATGGAAAGTTATAGTGTTACATAATCTAAAAGTTGTTTTAGAGATCTTTCTATGCTACAAAGAATTCAATTTCTCTTCTTTTCAGTTTTTCTTTTTGTCCACATCTACATAAACTGAATATCAGCACACAATAGCAACTTTCAGCAGCTTCCTTCCAGAGGTGTCAGTGTTGGCATCAGCTTTCAGAAACCCAAACTGGTCAAACCCTAATCCTGACCTCTTTATTACCTCCACGCGGGCATTAATTTAGTGTTTGAACAGGTGCAGATGAAAGAGCCACAGGTGAGGCAGTTGTCGTCCTCGCTCCTGCAGAGGAATGACCAGCCTGTGATTCAGCTCAGCTCCGAGCAGCCGGCTCTGACCAGCTGGCTCCTGCCGGGGTCCTCCGCTGATCAAAGCCGCCTCAGCCCGCCGGTTTTAGCCGTGACAGCACTGACAGCGGCGTGTTTTTGCCGCCGTCTGAACTGACGAGCAGTTAGTAAGATGTGTTGTTAGGTGATAGGTATCTTTGGATTAATTGACACACCTGGGTTTCATTCATGTGGACAGTGCTCATGATCATCTCATCACAGCTCCGTCAACGCTAAGCTACAGCTGCCTTGTTAAAAAAAAAAAAAAAAGAAAGAAAAAGGAAAGAAAAAGAAAAAAGAGGTGTTAATAAGCCTCCTGTCTTGGCTGCTAATGTGTTGAGACACAAAAGTCCCGTGCAGAAGCTTTGGTAACACTTTATAGCCTATGACTAACACATCTATAGCGCTTTGTATGGAATTCGACTCCACTCAAAACACCTTATGATGAGCACGCTTATAGGAATGCATAATGCTACACTCACTGATAGATCTTCTTAGCCTGTGTGAAACATCATAGAAGTAGTGAATTATAAGTATGTGTTAAAATGGGTGTTTTATTAGTGTTTTATTTCACAAACTCAATGATTATCATGTTAGCTCACTTTCACAAAGTGTTATTTTGGACTATTTGACAGCAGAATACAGTGAATGATGCCTTATGTTCCTCACAGTCAAAATTAATATGTATTTAAATAAGTCAAACATTTGAATGCACTGAATTTTACTTTACTGAAATGGTTTTATTTAGATTGTACTTTTCTGAAATGTAAGAAATTCACTCCTGGGTTGGACTTAAGTGCAATGTTACGTGTGCATTTGTGCAACTTGCTCGTTCCGTTTCCATTTTCTAAGAGTCGATACTTGGAAAACGCTCTTTTGATTTGTTGAAGTTAGCAGGAACCCGGTTTTGAAGGTTTCTTATGAGTCTGAATGTGATGCTCTTTCAAAGTTTGTTCACCTCTCAAAACAGAACATGAGGTGCAACACAGGGGGCAATTTTACCATCAATAAAACATAAATAGTTGTGAAAGATGCACTTTTCCTGTGACACAAATAAAGTGTTTCTTTTCATCACCAACATATTGTGGCTTTAGCTCAATTTTAAATGACATCCAGCTGTATGCCTATAGATGATCTCACCTGCCAGCCACCGGTCATATCCTAATACTTAGAATTCAATCTTATGACACAAGACACACACTACAGAAATCAATATCAATCAATAGCACCCTCAAAAATTAAATATGAGTTAAGAAAAGAAAGCGTAATGCTCATGCTCATGTTACTTTTGATGCTTAAGTGCATTTAACCACAGTTGCCTCAGTATTGTCACTGGTTGAGAGTTTTGCAGGACTTCTATCAGATTAATATTTTATTAGTATACTGGCTATCTCTGCTTCTATGTAAAGAAAAGATCAGTGTACGTACTCTGCCACTACTTGTCAAGGTGTTTGTTTCACATTTTGACACCATTTGATGATACTTAACACATCCTGTTTGGCTGCAAATTAAATTAAATTATAGATCCCTGTTTTGGGAATACAGTAATATTAAAACAACAATGAAGTAAATTAGACAGATACGCATCTAGGGTTACTAGGGGGAAAAAAAAACATTCAGTAAATCAGCTTTCAAGTTTGTCACTTTGTTTTTAAGAATGTGTTTATCCTGGAAGCGGTGACTCAGTGTCTGCCGCCTTTGAGCTTGTTCCAGTGCCTCTCATTTCCACAGAACTGAACACGTTGTTTTCACAGAGCTAATTTGTTCATATCAAACTTGACAACTCAGGCAAGAGTCACTAACGTTTTTAAGGTGTACGTGTCCAAATGAACATTCACGTCTTCACAATTCAATTTTCCACACATTGAGGTCATATCTCACTGCTTGAAACTTCAGAAGCCAAAGGTGTCTTGACTTGTCCAGGTTAAGCAGAGAGAGAGAGAAACTGAGAGGGAGTATAGCCTACTGTATCAAAACAATGTAGGCCAACTAAAAATGGACTATAGGATGTTTCAGATATTATATGGTTGGAAGAATAATGATATATGCAGCAAACTCTGATGAATTAGTACCATGGCTTGATTATCTACCAACAGATGAATCACAGGTTCTCACCTTCATCCTCTATAAACCAAACCCTGCTAACTGTCTGAAAAGTTTTTTTTTTTTTTTTTAAGTCATGTGACCGGGGTGGGAGGGGGACATTATGGGAGGAGAAGCACAGCAGGCTAAGGTGAGTCCACCTCCACCACTTAAGACTTACCTTTACTCTCCAGCCAACACCTTGTTCCTCAGCTGAGCTCCTCGATTGCATAGCAGCTCCTCCTCACTGACACCTGGACTGACTGTGGCTGATACCTGAGTCCCAGCCCATGTGTGTCTAGTGGATGGGGTTTTTTTTTTTATTATTATAAGGCTTTTAATGTTTTTATTTGGGACATTGTGATGCATTTCACCAATCCATCAGCCTCCCTGTAGGACTCAGCCTGGCCCTTTTTACAGGACTAACGCTTAAGACTGGACTCTAATAGCTTGGACATGTTCGGCCCCGGGCAGCTGATATCTACTCTCTTTCCTGCAGTTTTCCACTCACCTGCAGCGCACTTTTTCCCTGCATTCCCAACAAGACTGGGCTCTCCAGCTCAGATCCTGATCCCAGGGCCCTTTATCAGCTATGAGTCCTTGAGGAATTATCTGCAGCCAGAGCCATGCAAGGAAGCTTTGCTCCTAGCAACACAAGCAGCAGGGATGGGACAACTCGCAGAGGGAATAGGTGAGCCGCAGCTACTGCTGCCTGAGAGAGTCAGCTCCTGCAGAGGAGACCTGTGCGGATAGTGCAACATGTAACAACCAACAATCTCTAAGATTGTCAGTGAGCACCATCTGATCGCAGAGCAAATGTTTATAAAAGATTGGCTAACAGCTCGTAACTAACAATCAATTATCAAGCAATGCTAAAGCGGGCCTAATGAAGGCTGCGCTAATTATCCATTCTAGAGCCATTAGTTCCTTGTCACCCTTTGGCAATTGTGTAATTGGTGCTTGTGCTGTGCTTTCCAGATGAACAGAGGCCAGTGAAGCAGCGGCGTGCGCGGGCCAACTACAGCAGCTGGCAGCTGGAGGAGCTGGAGAAGGCCTTCGAGACCACGCACTACCCAGACATATTCATGAGAGAGGCGCTGGCCCTCAGACTGGACCTCATCGAAGCCAGAGTGCAGGTAATTTCCACACCGTCTGCTTCTGGAAACTCAGGCCACTGATAATGATTTTTCCACGTGGTGTACAAATGAAGGTTTATTCTGAGATACAAAGAAACTGCAGGTGCAGAGAACCACCACTGTTTTAGACAGCGGCTGAAAACAACCCTGAAGTGAGCAAACTATTTAAAGAAGGCACAAATCCATACCCTAATTTTGGTCTAAAACTTCCTCACATTTCTGATTTCTCTTCTTAATTTTTTTTCTAGGTGTGGTTTCAGAACCGCCGAGCTAAGATGCGGCGACAGTTGAAACTCCAGGGCCAGCTCACGGGGCCGTACGTGAAAAGTGACAGTGACGACAAAGCAGAGAAGGCCAGCAGGAGTTTAGAGCAGGCGGAGGGCTGTGACGGAGAGCACTGGGAGAGGCGACAGGAAGGGGAAAACTATCCATGGACAAAAGCTCCGAGTGCTGTGTTGACCCAGCATGTGCAGCCTCTGATCCAGGGGTCGGGGAAATGGGAGGGGCCGGAGGTACCGAGTTCGGAGGAACTGCGCTCCTGCAGCATCGCCAAGCTGAGGGCCAAAGCCAGGGAGCACGAGGCCGAGATCCACAGCACTGTAAACATGTCAGGAGCAGACAGACAGCCACAAACACAGGAAGCTGATGCCATACAGAATGACTGATGATTTTCCTTCTTCCTGTTTGTACAGAAAAATAACACTTTTTAAATAGGTTGCATTATCAGTAAGGAACAACATACTGTGTGTATATTTTGGGGGAGCTATGAGGAACTTAATTATCATATTGGAATATTTAGCTGCCATTGTCTCTGGTTGTATAAAATGTTAAACAGAGGGTTGAGATTGCTTTCATGTCAAGTGAGTGGTTATCAGGGTTTTTTTTTTTTTTCCCTCATACATTTCAACCAAATTCTTTAATGGCAGTTTCTGGGAGACATTTTAGGTATAAATTACACTTTTTTGTCTAAGATTATGAAGTAGTGAAAATGTGTATCACTTTTTTTGTCTCTTTCCATGCAACTGTACAAAATGATGAATGCTTTCATGCTTTCTTTTAATAACTGGTTGATAATCAGTTGTGCTCTGAATACAAATTTTAACTTGATGGATGTGTGGCTGAGGTCTGCTCTTAATGGAGGGCTCGATGGATCCACAAGTGTTTGCATTCCCATGTTCTTCTTGTGCCAAATTTGATCCCTTTCACCCTTAAACACATTGAGGAACTGAAATGGGAAACAGAAAATTTCTCAGTGATTTCGTCGATGACAAGCTCACCCCTGACCCTATCCTGTTACCCTCACAAACAGAAGCATGCATCAACAGGAAATAATTGAAAAATGAAATCACAAACAGTGGATCGATAAAGATTATATTATAAACATGTCTTTTTTTTTCCTTACAGTAATATGGCACCACTAACTGTATAATGAAAGAAATAACATTACTTACTGGAAAGTAAATTTGCCCATCGATCCTGACATTCATAAAGAGCTGTGAAGCTAAAAACATGCAGTGAATCTCAACTGATAAGGAAGTAAATACTTTTTTGTTGTTGTTGTTGTTTTTTTTAGGGTTATTTTTGGCATTTTCCTTTATTTCTTACAGTCACAGTGGAGTCGAAGCTGGGCCGATGTGTTAAGGTTCCAGCCTTGTTAAGTGATATGCACTCCACCAGGTGAGCCACTGGGCCGCACCAGAAGGAAATGCTTTGTGATTTCCAAGTGTTTAAACACACACTGTTTATGCTTCCTGAGAGATGAAAAGAAAAATGGTCTCAGCAGTTGTATAGGGAAAAACCTTTAAATCCCAAAGTGGGAGCATTTCAAAACCCCATGTTTATGTTTTAAAAAACTGTATAGTAACCCGCACCCAGTCAATAAAACCAAATGCAAAAGTGCTGGAAGTTTACCTGGTTAATTTCAGAGTTTTGTGCAATTGTACAAAGAGCATCATGACAGTTGAAAAACGGTGTTTCAAAAAATGAGAGCAGTTTTCAGTTTTTGTGTCTAAAAAAATAACTAAGAAGACACTTGAACCATTTACTATACAAATATAATAATAAATGATATAACCTCATTAGGGATTTAGAAATAAAGGCAAGCAATAAGGTGGCTGAGTATAAAATTGCTTCTTTTTTTTTATCCTATATTGTGTGATATATTTTCATGACAGTATTATCAGTCTCATCCACATTTCATTTGATAAACTGTGCTGCACCAGAAACATGGTTTATTGTTTGTGTGCAGACAAGTTCAAAATCATGATTTCCCCCTTTAAGTTTTGCATGGAAATACATGAATATATACTAAAACTGTTTATGCACACACATTGTTTCTGCATTTGATTTGACCCTGATATGGAGCAGTGAGACAGTCTCACAGTGCCCCCCTCTGGACACGGAGACGTCCTCCTAAACCCAGACAGGACACTATAAGAGTTTCTAGCACACACGTTTGACTCCTTATCACACAGCCTGAGCACACATCCTGCATTTGTTATGTGCATTACTTTGAAACTTTCAGAATTATGTTACTTTTGCTTCATTTTCCTCAAGCCCTCTTGCTGTGACAAATAAACAATTCATGTCTAATTTGTGGCCCATTTCAGTGAATGAGGTCAGCATAGGTCACACTCACATTTCAGAGAGACTCAAGTTCAGCTCCAGAGTAGCACTAATTACATTCTCTATGTCAGAGGGTTGAAAGCCCACTGAAGGGGTCTGTGGGTCAAATTTGAAACTGCTATTCCAAATGGGTCAGTGAAGCACAATTGGAGATTAGCATTGTTTTCTGTTAAGGTGGAGAAGCTGTTGAACTTTCAAACTTGAAAGTTGAACGAGTTTGAGCTAATTTGGGAAAAGTTGCCATCAGAGCGTTAATTCGTCATGATCAGGATGCAATATGAAAGTTGCTGAGGAAAACAGTTATACAAGTTTCTTTTGGAAATTTTGTGGGACGGCATAATTGGGGCTAATTAGGTCAAAATCTTTATTTGACAATAGCTGGCCTCAATTAGGCCTCAATTAGGCCCTGCACAAAGCAGGGTGAGTTGAGGAATGCACGTCATGGATTTTGTCATTTGTTCTTATATCCTTCCTAGAGTACTGTGACCTTGCTTGATTTGCTGGATGGAACGGCAACTCGGGTGTTTAATTGCACAAATAAATCTTCCAGGCATCTTTACGTGCCTTCCACCTTCAGTGAGAACAGTTCTGATCAGATTTGGCTGCAGATGAGATTCATGGCTTTTAATGAAACAGTATGGTAACTGTCCACATGCTATAGACGTGATGCTTTGTGCAGAGAGTGAGAGTCCAACACACAATGCAAATGAGAAAGAAAGGACAGCAGCATCCTTTGTCAGAAGACAATGCAGTGGCTCATTAGTGGCCCAGCGTGTCTTTTGTTGAACCAAGAGGAACCCTGACTACAAACAGCACAACAACATCGGACTGAAGACACTGACTGTATAGACACTGACTGGATGTTGAAAAAAAAAACAACTGAGGTTAAGTTAAAGAGAGATCGAGTGATCAGTATGAACCACTGTCTTCATTTTGCTTAAAGGTCACACTAGAAAAGAACAGTTATGATTTCAACATAAGGGGCACTTTAAAGAGATGCCATGACATTTCTTAGTGACACTCTTGGGTGAGGACCCCCTGTTAGCCACTTGTGGCACTGTGTGTTGTGCAGGTCTGGATATTTTGCTCACTGTATTAGAAGTTGGTGCAGAATAATGCACCAAAAAAAGACAAAATCCCCATTTGGATATAACTACAGCTTTAATCTCATATTACACTCTATTTCCAATTTTGCCATTTCTGCTCATGTTTCATGTTTGCGAATGCATCGCAAACAGAAATAGATCAAACATCCAAACAAAATTTTAAATGCAAGATGAGCATTTAACAGAGGTTATATGATCCTTGGAAAACTATTCAGGCCAAACTTACATATTTCAACAACAGTGTGCTTACACTTCCCCCAACCCCTGATCATTATGAGGGAAAACAACCACCAACCACAAAAAACAATTACATTTTCAGAGAAACATGTTCTTTTTTCCCTCTAAAAAACACCGTACAACACTCACATAACTTACTATCATGCATAGTCTGACTTTCATGTCATAAAGGTTCATGTGGGCCTAAACTGAATTCATGTTCTCCTTCCACTACATTCCTGCTGGTTTTGTGCACCACCAATCAGCCAATAAACCTGAAACAATAAGGATTATTTAATTCAGATGCTGTGGGAAATCCAATTAAAACTCTGGACTGGGACTCACTTTATGGAATTAAACACCAAATTTTGAATATATCAGTATTACTCGCCCGGCAGCTCAGTGGCTTTTAATCAACTGTTGTGAATGACGAATCAGCACTGTGTATCAATTAGTGTAATGAGCCGGGAGAAAGCCACACCAGCTCGTCATGACAGGCAGCCCACCGGCCAGAGGAGGAAACAGGACGCAGCTGCCGCGTCGCAGTTCACGGTCAAACCCACAACTGAGTCAGTTTAGTCTGTCTGTGTGAGTGAGGGTGTGTGTGTATGCGTGTGTGTTGTGTGTTTTATCACTCTTTTCCTGCGGCTCCTCCACGCTGCAGGGCTGCCTGTTGTGCTTGACGCGCTGGGAAGGAGCATGGCTGCCATCAAGGCGCTGGAGCAGTGGTGCAAAATCCAGTGTGAGGGCTACCGAGACGTTGCCATCACCAACATGACCACCTCGTTCAGGAGCGGACTGGCTTTCTGCGCGCTTATCCATAAATACAGACCCGACCTGATGTAAGCATTTAACCCTACAGGACCGGTTTTTTTTGTGTGTGTGTGTGTGTGTGTGTGTGTGTGTGTGTGTGTGTGTGTGTGTGTGTGTGTGTGTGTGTGTCATTTTGCTGGGATTTAGTGTGAGATTGGCAGCGGGGGTGATCATTAAAATGTCTTCGGGCAGGCTGAAATGTCACTATAATGTTACTATAATATTCCTGAATGGGTTTATAGTGCGTCTGTGGTGCACAGTGGTGTGTTTATAGTGTCCTTACTGTATGTTGTGGTGATTTTTCTCTAATCTAGGCTGCAGTATTAGTATTGAGTAGTTTTTGACTTCTTAAAAACTTTGCAGTGTTTGCATTTGCTCTAAATTTAATTTCAGGATTACCTGGTGTATTTCCTCTTATTGAAAAGAAAACAAGACAGAGAAAAAACAAAACACCACTATCTTCCTCAACATAAGTAATATTGTTTAATTAAGGCTGAACTTCTCCTAAAAAGTTAACATCGATAAGAGTTTTCTTCCTTATTTGGGTGTTTGATTTTCACCTACATATACAGATCTAACTCCTCCCACTGTAATATCTTGTGTTTCTTTGTCTTCCCAGAGACTATGACTCACTCAGTAAAGAGGATGTGTTTAAGAACAACAGCATGGTAAGAATGGAGCACCTGCAGCCGTGACTTGTAAATAATTGTCCCGCAGCCGCCGACACACAAAGGCAAAAGCAGGACAGCATAAGTGGCAAACACACACAAAACTTACAGCTGTGTGTGAAGAAGTTTTTCTTGCTGTGGCGTTTATGCAGTAGATGGGTTTCAGTAATAACACAGCACTCTAAAATCTCCACCTCTCACAGAATAAATGTTTGCTCCTCTAATGTTGATGTATTGAGTCTTTATACTGTACCCCTGTCCATTTATTGTCCAAATTTATTTTGTTAACCCCTCAATAACCCAAACAGCACAGCAGGGACTTTTCCATTATTTAGTCCTCCTCCATTTTACTGACTGGCTTCCTCTGAGGATTACAGGCCCCACAGAGCGCTGAGGTGGAGCACAGTACTACGTAAGGCCTACTCACGACTTGTCTGGATCATCCTGACAGTGTGAGCACCGAATTTGAGCTGAGGAGAGGCTCTCCAGCTTATTCATTTTGAATGAGGCTTACTGTCATCGGCCACTCGATCCTCGTGATAGAGCCTCATTTTACGGCAGGGTCTTGGCAAACCTCCGGACGGTTGTGTAACAAAGGGAATTTTACACCCTCGGAGAACCCGTGGAGGCACAGTGTGTTTGATTAGCCTTAACTGGTGATCAGCTTTTGGAGATATTCCCGATACCGCAACATATGTGACCTGTGAGGTGTAATATCATCCACAATTGCACCTTGTATATTTCATGAATGGTCTCATATTTCGTACAGGTGGTTGTTCTGAGTTTGCTTTACATGTATTGAGTGAAGCCCTCTGCAGTTTTCAGAAGCCACCTCGCAAATCCAGACATCTTTTATTTTCCGTCCTCCTCTTGTCACACTGGCAGACTTGGTATTCAGCGAGGCTTTGCTACCGATTTTAATGAGCATGTCCAGGCTGATCCTAAACAATGCCCCAGTATCCTGCTCCCTCCATCTTCCTCCTTATCCCTGAGAGTGCACAGGAAGTGTGCTATTCATTATACAGCCCCTTGTTCAGACCTCCCCAGGCCCAGCCACAAAATGTGGTTCACTGTGCTGCTTATCTATTTATAGAAAATTGTATTGTGTGACATTTTTACGCATACTGTAATTCTAGGAGCAAATTTTACTGTACCCATTGAATTCTGTGTTTTTTTTGTGTGTGTGTTGTGAAACAATGTTGAAAGTTCTTATTTGATCCATGTTTGTGGTGCTATTAAATGTGGCAGGTGTTTACAGATTGCTAATTAAACCTCTTTTTCTCTCTCTCCAGGCGTTCCAGATTGCAGAGGAGAAGTTGGGGATCCCGGCTTTACTCGATGCTGAAGACATGGTGGCTTTGAGGATCCCAGACAGACTGAGCATCCTCACCTACGTCTCCCAGTACTACAACTACTTCAACGGCCGCGCTCCCAGTGAGAACATGGCTCACTCACTTATCTTTAGCAACTTTGCAGATTTATCTGAGTACCCCATTCTTATAACCAGGCAGATTTCCTTTTCTTCACCGGTTTCTATGAATATTTCTGGTTTATGTAGTTTTCTCTCCTGTGCTGCTGTGTGATATTGTGGTTGGTAATGTTATTTTTTTCTCCTCAGTGGGAGGAGTAAAAAGGCCAGCAGAGGGCTCCAAGGAGGAGCCATCAGAGAAGAAGAATCTCCCAGTGGTTGCCAAAACCTTTGTGTCTAAAACAGCCATTGAGAATCGTTTACCACCCACTCTCGTAGCTCAGACTTCACCCAAGTTGGCCAGAACCGCCACTCAGGTTCGTAGATCGATGTCAGAGCTCATAGCATCATAGCATCTGAGGTTGGAGAACTGTGGCTGATTTTTATAGCACATCTCAGTTGGTTTGGTAAATGTAAGAATATCTCTTCAGACAGAGGATCGCCTGAGTTTGTGGTTTTTGTTCTTCCCTTCTGCAGAAGACGGTTCTGGTTGAAAGCTCCAATAAAAGTGGCACTCTCAACAGTAAATGTGTTGCATGCAAGAGCCAAGTTCATCTGGTTCAGAGGCACTTTGTGGATGGGAAGCTCTATCACAGAAGCTGCTTCAAGTAAGAATTGAATTTCTCTTGATTAGTTCTCCCATTGCTTGGGGCTGGAAAATATGGACAGAATCAAAAATCACTATGTCCTTGACCTAAATACTCTGATATCAATATTGTTACAATATTATAGGGATAGCCATCATTGTTTTCATGTGATATTCACACACCAGACATTTTTGATGAACCATCATTAGTAAGGCAGACTCAAAACAGTTCAGCAAAAGTTGAGAAAATGGCATTGTTTTACTGTAACGCAGCTTTTAAAACCAGGAAAAGACGACATATATGCCATATCATGATATTATGATATCCAAAGTCCCAGAAGGTATCTAGTCTCATGTCATAATATTAATCGGCTAGGCATGATTTGCTAATGACTGCTAATAATCTTAAAACCCCCACCAGATGCAGTGTGTGCTCCAGTGTGCTCCATACTGGAACCTATAAAGCTGGGAAAGAGCCAGGCACTTTCATCTGCAACAGCCAGAATGGTTGCAAATCTTCCTCCTCTGAGGCTTTGATCAAAAAAGGACCTGCCAGTTTGGTTGCGCGACCAAATAGTGCCAGTCAACCTCAACCCACCCCAAGTGCTTCCTCGGTGCCGCCAACCCCGCTGAATATCGTTCTGAAGCCGGTCAGTCCCGCTGCAGCTTCCCATTCCTGGACGGCCTCTGCCCAGAAGACGCAGGCAGCCCGCCAGAGGTTTTTCCAGGCTGCTCCGCCCGTTGCCGAGGCCCCAGCCGGCAACAGGAAGCCCCTTGAACCCCCGAATGTCCCTGGGAGGCCAAAGGTCGCTCTTAGCCCTGATGAGAAGAGCAGCGCCAAGGCGACGATTGGCAAGAAACTAGCAGAGGAAAACTGCAACAATAACAACAAGCGCCTGTTTGTGATCCGATCAGCAGAGAAGAGGTGAGCAGAGCACGTTATCTACTTTTTGTGACCGCAATGGATTGGCTTCTTCTTTAAAAAAAAAAAATATATATATATATATATATATCTAGTCTGACTTACCGTCTGTGAGGTTTTTGACTGATTTTTATTGCTACCATTATTAAGGCTGATGGTGACGGTATTCTCTCTCCTCAGGTTTGGAGATGAGCCAAATTCAGCTGACAGCCCCAGTTTGAAACAGGATAAATGCAGCCAAGGCTCAGCAGGAAGCCAGACAGGACAGTCCTCCACCAGCCAGACCAACAATAAGAAATCGCCATGTGTGAAGCCCGTCAACAAAGACAGCACAAGGCCAACAACTGTATACACAAATGCCAAAGGCAAGCTTAATTAAATTGACTTCAGGTTTTTCCCGCTTATCCATTTGTTATACTTTCCTCCCACACACCAGCGTTCATAGAAAACACAGCCATTTTGTCATGTTGGCCCCTATTTACACTGCCAGAGTGACTAGCATGCTGCTAGCTTGTGGCTGGGCTCTGTGCTTGCCGCTGACATTTTAATTTCCCCCTCAGAATTGTCATGAACTTTCACAGTTTCCTTGCTGTCACCGTCTTGGGGGTTGACGTGCATCCATGCATGGGCGTAATGTTCTGTCAGAATCAGTAAGTTTGCAGACAGAAATACATCCTGCAACACGGCTGGCTTTAAAAGAAGTGTTAAACGGCTTCTTTGTGGGTTCTGAAAGACCCCCCCCAACCATCACCACCACCGTGACCTTGTGAGTGTATCTCTGTGTGACTCCTCTGCTTACAATGCAGACAAGACATGAGGCTTTAGTCCAACTTGTCCAAACTGGATCACCTCTTGTCCAACACACTGCAGATGTTTTAGATAATCAACTCTGCAGAAGCGATTGTTGTGCACATATTCAAGTGAATGTGTGGCATGGGAAAGATCAAGTCAAATGAGTTTTGTGTGTGTGTGTGTGTGTGTGGATCTTTTGAACTGCTTTGAGTCCATGCCCAATGCCTAAAGAAGGTATCAAATGAAAAAAAAAAAAAAATGCTCTCATATCCCAGTGGGTTTGAATTTGGGATACATACAATAGAGCATTTAAAGCAGGGGTGTCAGACTCATATCAGGCAAGTGGGCTGCATTTGTTCAAATGAGACCTCACGGGGGCTGGATTATTTTTTGCTTACGCCAAAATGACTCAAGTCGATATTTTAGGCTACTTCATGATTTAATATTCTAAATCAATCAGTTTGCGGGCCCACCAATCAGACATTGCATGCAGGGAAATGAAAATAGCACACAATGTAGAATTACATAAAGCAGAGGAGAGAATGCGACAAATATACAGCATACGGGTTTGCCATTTACCTCCGCTCTTTCCATCTTTCTTGAAAAAATGTACATTCCATGTCGACCTTTCACTTTTTTGATAGCAGGTTTGCTAAACTGACGTAACGCAGCAACTAGCCTGCTGGTTTTTCATCTACTTTTTGCCAATTCTACCTTGAGCCGATGGATAGTTTGGACTAGTTATAATTAATTTATCATATTTTATCATTAATGATGATGAATTTGACCCCTGTGCCGTATCTCTGATATCTCTGATTTGAAGTAATAAGTGGCTTTTGCCAAGTTGCCCTTGCATCGTCGGTCGTGCTTTGTTGCCTCTAGGACCTGTCTAAATGTTTTTGTTTTTGGCTACAGATCCGGGCCATCGTGACTCGCAGACAAAACTCAAACCTGTCCAAACTGCACCGGGACTACGGTAGGTCTGCTCAGCACGCCTTGATAAACCACAATCACTTTCTAACTCACTCAACCGGAAGAGGGCAAAGTCACACAGGTGGAGGAAAAAATGTGTTCAAGCATTTGTCTGACCACGCAGCTTATTCACTTCACTCCTCCAGAATGTCAATTCATCCAGCATCACCTGTTTCTGTTATTGCTGAGTGGCTCAGAGGGCAGCCGCTAGCTCTGCCCCCCGTCCTAACAAGCCCCGAGGAGTGCCACGCCTGAGCAGTCCCCTACTAAAACACTAGATTCCTAATTTCTAATCCCTCCTGATGGTTCCGTCATTGTTTTCACAACCTTTTAATCAGTGCAGTGTGTAAGGTGAGGCGGTTTCGTATATTTGCATTTTATTTAGTGCGTTCAGCCTAATCGTCATTATGCCAGATGTAACGAATCTTTAAAAAATGTCGCTTTGGATCGTTTTGTTGTTCTTGCAGAAATCTTGAAGCTGAAGCTGGACCAGCCACTAGTGAGCCTGGATTCATCTCCACACCTTCGTCTAACATGTCCTTCAGTGCAACAAAGTCTCTCTCAGCTGCAACACCTGAAGCGTCTCCAGTCAGCTTTCCTCTGTTTGATCCTACACAGCTCAGGGAAGTCCCTCCTTACAAACCTCAACCTGGATCTGGAAACCAGGGTGAGATGGTCTGCTTGTATCAGTCTACTTCAAACAGAGCATTTGTCGGGTTTTATACTCCTCATCGCTTATTGATTTAGCTGGTGTGGTGCATCACTGCATGGTTATAGTACTTGGAATATATATTTTTTTAAAACTTTGCCTTGTGAGCTCATCTGGCCACCCAATGCACCTGTAAAAAGATGAATGGATGAATAAATACATCCATCAGAACCAAACCACAACTGACAAGAGCAGGGCAAAGTAATTGGTCTGTATAGAAAGAATTTTTTCACTAATTAATTCATTTTACATACCTGGCTATTTGTAATCAGGGCCACAGGAGGCTGCATGTCATGAGTGGAAGGCAGTGAAACACCCTGGAAAGGTCGCCAGTCCCTCATGGGGCCAAAACACTCTCCTATATACAGTTCAAAGTAATCAGTTCACCTGATCTGCATGTTTTTGGGCCATGTGAGGAAACTGGAGCATCCACGGGAAACTTGCACAAACATGCAAACTCGACACAGAGGAGGAGCGGGGTTGAGATTCAAAGCCAGGACCCTCTTGTGGGGAGGGGATGCTGCTAACCACTGAGCCACCCCTAAAACATTTACTCCATAAAAAACATTCTGAAATTCTCCATCAATGGCACTGCATCATATTGCTTCAGACATAACCTCGTGCACAGATATATTCCCATGCACAGACATGTCACAGTAACCCCTTTTGCACTGCAGGGCTTCCTCATTATTTCCCGCCGAACAAAATAATTACACTCCTTTCTGATCTTGTTGCATCCACATTATCCACATTGTCATTATCATCAAAAAACAGTGCCATCAGCCTTGTGTTAGACATACAAGTGTAGTTGGCCCTCGCCCTGTGTAGGCATGCCGTGGAAAAAGGGGCCACTGATGCCAAAATGTGTTTCTACAACTGCCTGGATTCAGTTTTTACCCAGAAAACAAATTTTGGAAGTCAAACTTTTTCCCAACCCAAAATCCAAACTTTACATTCTTTATTTTAGGTTTGAAGCCTGGGAGTCGCTCATCCATAAAATCCCCACCCAGATGGCCAGCTGTTGAATCTGCTGGCTCCTCGACAGCTGTTCCAGCCAACTACGGGAATCCGCTGAATAGCTGTCCCTCAGGTTGGGCCTCGGGCTTTTTACATTCACCGCCTCAGCCAGATTCATGGCCTCAGCCGTCTTGTTGATATTTTAGTTTCCTCATATGAGCAAAATAAATCAGGTGAAGTCATATGTGACAATGCTTTCCTGAAAAGCTGCCATAAAAGGTCTATCTAATCCTATTTTATCTACCTCTTAGGTGCTAAAAAGGGAAAGTATTTGTCACCCACCAACGCCTCCAGGACTGAAATGAGGTCACCCTCTGTAAGTTCCCTCCATTAAGTCTCTTAAGAGATTAATTAACAGCTATACAAATATGCTTTCATTATATTCCAGGCAAAAATGGACCACCTTCTTTACATTCTTCAGTTGCTGAAGTCAGAGCAATATTGATTTATCCATATAAATTTGTGTATCAGGTTGTTATGACTCTTCCGCTTTTTTTTTGTTTGTTTGTTTGTTTGTTTTTAAATCAGATTATGTCTCATCACATCCCGGTGGATCAGATTGAGAAGGAACTGAGTGATATTGAGAGAAACCTGAGCGACTTGGAGAGGGAGGGTGTGGAGCTGGAAGAGAAGCTTCGCCGCTGTGAGGAAGGTGCGTTTCCTCCCGCTCCTTTGTCTCCACAGCTCAACATTTACTTCCTCCTCTTCCCCCTCGCTCACATGGACAAAGGACGTGAAATTTAACGTCAAAAAACAAGAAAATGCACGCTCCTTCCAACACCTCCATTGAATTTGATCTTTGGTTTTCCTTTCTGTGCCTGGTGACACACACCAAATAACTTTCAGAAACTTTTTTTTTTTTTTTTTTTTTTAATATTTTATTGCATTTTTGTAAACAGCTGAATCCCTCTAGTACATTCTGTTCTCATGGTGGGATGGTTACTTCACCTGGGACACACACACACACACTCAACTACAGCCTAAGGTTAGGTGAGGAGGGGGTGGTGGGGGTTGACCGGCCATTTCTATTACTGTTTCTATCGCCAAATGAGGTGAGAGGCGTAGACAACCCACAGGGATGCTGCTTCCTCTTTTGAGGAAGTGGGAGTACAGGGGCCTGATTGCTTTGCTCAAGGTCAACATGGCTCGGGCATACTGCTATATATTCTGGTCGATTGCTCACTCCTTTCCCGCGCGCCGCCCTGGAAGCCTGAGCCCACAATCTTTTTGGCCAGAATTTGACATCAATTCCACACCACCTGGGAGATCAAATACTTCTGAACTGGAATTTCCAGGGCAGCTCAAGTTCAAACTCAGAAGCAAATCGTGGCTCTTCTGGGCGATGGCAGAACGTGGGCAGTCCTGTTCTCAGTGCCCGTCCGACCCGCGGCTCACTTTATTGATGCTTTGATTGATCGGCCACAAACGGCTATGGGCAGATATTCAATCTTAAAAATCAGTAGATCCACCTACTCAGGTGTTGCAGTCTGACTTGATGAAGCAGAAAATGCAGGTTGTTGGCATCACTGCTCATGCGAGTCCTCAGTATTGCACGGTGTTTAAGCGCATGCCATAATGGTCAAACAAATCACCACCACGTATACCAAGTTAGGAAGACATTTCAACATTTTTTAGATATTTAAAATCTATAAACAAATCACTGTGGGTGTCAAATGAGTTTGCAGTAGAGCTTCAGTGTACTTTGCTTGTTCTAATATTTAAAGAAAGAGTGGGGGGAAAAGGAAAATACCGCCCATTCAGGACATGCTGCTCCATTCAGAGTGCGAGAGGTGTTTGGATAAATCAAGATTAAAGCTAACCCCTGTTGGATTTCCTCTAAATCATTGTTAAACAAGTTTTGATGACAGTCTGCTCTTCCTTCTGAAGCCGCTCGGACTCGGCCTGTGGTGCCTGGGCAGGTTAATATTCGCATATTCAGACAACATTTTGGCTCACAGAGCTCGTCATAAAGTTTGATCTTAATTTGTTCTCTGGTGACAGATGGGGATACTGGAGCTGCTCTGTTTTCCCTGTTTAAAAAAATGTATTGAACTCATTCTAAAATATTGTCTGGAGATATCAGGTAGCAAAAAAAATAGCTGTCTTGCCACTGTGATAACTTGCGGCGTCATTTGAACATTGTTTAACAGTGAGTAAACTAATAACTAACTAGGCTAAGTGCTTGTCAAGAGACAATATCCTTTTAATGAAGCATTTTTTCAACTAAATATTTTTCTCCTACAAGCATTGGATTTGTGTAAGCCCCTGACCCCATCTACAATATCCTCGCACAGTGATTGTTACATTAAAATGGCTGCTTTACCATTTGATTAAAGCTACCCCAATGTTAATAATTTAGATGAGTAATTTTCGGGCTACATTAAAGCGCAGGGCTGCAGCGTCACCTGCTACACTCCTTTATTACATGATGTTTTAACAATTTCCCAGGAGGCGAGCGCACCCTCCGACTCAGCAAACCTGGGCTGCATACACTTAGACCACAACTTATTTTGAGGTTGCGTTCACTTTTATAGAACGACGACAGTGTAGTGATACTTTTGAATGCCATTACAGCTGAAGTGGTTTGTTTTTTCTTGACCTTTTTATCTTATGTGGATGAAAATGCCCTCAAAATGAATCTACAACCTGTTTTTTCACCTCATAATCACCACATCATCCAAGTCATAAAAGCACTGTGCCAAAGCTTTTTCTTTTTTCTTTTTTTTTTTTTTTAATTTAATTTGTTTTGCACATTGCTGTCTAAATACATTCTTGGAGCCGTATGCATCACTGCAGGAACTGCTTCAGTCACCAAGTCAAAGCATTTTTCAATTTCCATTACACTCCACAAGTTACTCAGAGTACAGAGTAGAAGGTAGAAAGCCTCTTAAGGTTCATAAACACACTTCTTTCAGAAATTTCTTGAAGGCCTACGGCTAATATCATTGCAAATAAATTAGATCATAAGTGATTTTAAAAAAATGCATCTAATTTCCAAGAAAGGTCATTCAGTGTGTGCTTGCATGTTCATAACTGACCATGGAAAAAAAAAAAAAAAGCTTGTAGGCAGTCATTTATCTCATTAATAATATTCTGTCTGTCATTAATTGCTTTTGTAGAAAAAAACTGTTTGTGTGTCTTTCAGAGGGAGAAGGGGACATTTTGATGGATCCCCTGATGGTCGACTGGTTCAACCTCATCCGAAAGAAGCAGATGTACGTCAGGAAGGAATCAGAGCTTGTATATATGTGAGTATACTACCTGGTCTATAGCTTATTAATTGAACGTGACGCTATCAAATGATAACCTCATGTGTAATACACCAGAACTCAGTTGTTTCTTCCCTGTTTCCAGTAAAGCCTATTCTAGACTTAAAGAATGTAAAAAAGACATTATATACGAAAACATCCCTATTTGAAATGTCTTTGAGTAGTGTCCATTTATGAGAATAAAAACCTTTTCATTCATTGTCATTACCCAATAAACTGTATTTAACACCAGGAAAGTGTGCTCTGCATGATATCACTCGGATAAATTCACTGATTAACTGTCAAAACAAATGAATTCATGCAAGGGTGTTTACAGTTATGGGATATGTGTGACATGAGGCATGTAATAAATTATTTTAAGTGCATGAGCTACATATGATTAATGAATGCATATTGTATCTCAGAGCCAGGACTCAAGACCTGGAGGAGCAGCAGCCAGGTGTGGAGGGGGAACTCCGGCGGCTGCTGGAGAAGCCAGGTAAGAGCTCGCCGGCTCTCCGCCTCACCGTCAGCTCTGCCACTTTCTTGTCCAACACTGAAGTCTGTGGCAACTTGGTTTGACAGATCATTTAAAGTCTAAAGAGGAGCAACAGCGGGAGAAGAGGCTGATGGCAAGACTGGTGGAGATCGTCGATGGCAGAAATGCCATCGTGGAGGTTTTGGATGAAGACAGGCTGAGGTACCACAATGCCTCTCATCAGTCATTTATTTTTAGATTACTGGGGCATGGCTAATGCAAAACAATCCACACCATGTGTAACGTGCAGTTTTGGTTTGCACTGTTAACTCAAGGCTAAAGGCTTAATTATGGTGAGAGTAATTTATTTTATTTCATTAATTCCAGGGAGGTGGAGGAGGATCAGCAGTTGAATCAAATGATGCAGAATCTTGGTAAGTATTGTTTAAAATGTTCATCTCCGTGAAGAGTTTTTTTTTTTTTTTTTTGTGTCCACATTAGATGCATCACTTTGGTGTACTTAAAAACCATTTTCCCTGTGAATAGGAGTAAAGAGAGCCAAAAACAAGAGGAAATCCTCCATCTCAAAGCTGTTCAGGCGGAGAAGTAAAAGACTGGTGGAATGATCCTCGGGGGGAATCTGACTGAACTGCCGTGCCCTGCTACAGGACCTGAAAATCACGTTCTTACAATGTATCATATTTTATTTCACTTTCAGTGGGTTTTATATGAAAGAACAGTAGTACATAATGTGCTAATGAGAAAAGTCTTTTATGGCAATGAGAGATATGACTGATTGGGGAGCATAAAGGATCAAATCGTGTGTTTCACCTGAAATCTTTGTGGTTTACTGTTTCAGAATTTTTCCAAACTCAAGTGTTATGGTTTAAGAGTCACCTGCAGTTCTTAGTTTAGTGCTATTAAATGAAATGAGAATTGGCTACCTGGGCAGTTATGATTCAATCCTGTCTTATTTTTGTTTGTTTGTTCTTGTTTTTTTGGGTTGGTGGGTTCACATCATGTTTCCAAACAGGATGTTTATAATTATGTGTAAATGCGAGTGCTTCGCCTGTGTTTGTTAGACATTAGTGGGTTAATGCCACAAGAAAAATTGCCGCCACTGATAGATATTTTTATTATGGGCTATATATTTCAGTGCTTGTGGGGCAAATATTTAGAATCGTCTTCATTTTAACGGTGTGTGTAATTAATTGTTAGAGCAAATCGATGTCCACTGGGTCCAAAAACAGGATGTGGAGCCAAAACCACACTGTTATAAAATATACAGGAGAAACACTAACCACCACACAGCCTTGGTCCAAAATTAATTAATCCAATATTTAATAATGGATTTTAACAAATTTACTTGAGGGATATTAATAGGGAGGGGGAAAAAAAACCTTGACAATTAAGTTTTGAATGGCTCTGGAGTGTAAAATGGAGACCAAAGCCACACATGTTGAGCTCCCCTGTTGTCGCCTGCAGTTCCTCTCTCACACTGTACTGTAGGTGGCAGCCTGGGTATGCAGTATCAGAAGGCAAGAACTTGAAAATCCAATTTGCCACAGTACAGACAGTTAATTTCTTTGCTAATTTTATAAATGCTGCAAAATGTTCAGCTGTGCTGATGCAATAATGTTATGTGAAAGAGGATTAGGTAGAGCAGTAGCTTATGGCCAGGGAAGGCTTATAAACTATAGGTTGTATTGAGCTCTTTATCTTCAAACCTGGTTTAATTAAACATTACTCGTTACTAATATCTGCTAAAGAATTGCTCCATACCTGGGCTACTACAATGTTCACATTTCTAGCGTTGTTGACATGCAGAGTCACTCATCTGTGAAAGTGGTATTCCCACTATTTGTGAGGAATGGACTGAAAATGTTGCATTTTTAGAAGTGATAATAAATGGTGTGTACTTATGTATCTATTTATAGTATTTTTAAACCTAAACTTTGTTGTCCAATAAATCTTTTGAAGATTACTGTGGTTGAATTATTTGCTTAATAATGGTTTCATGTATCATGCTTCCTTCAATTTAAACTGGCTGAACTTTTTAATCGTCGTGTAAACTGTGCTGCAAGCCTCAGTGGCCGTTGATGCCACACAACAGCCCACAAGATCCCACTTTGACTGAGACCAACAATGTTGCAGAGCCGCATGAATGTATGCATTTAATGTGGGTTTTTAAGGACGGCATCAAGATAATTTACTCGCGTCAATATATTGAAGCTACTTATAAACTACATATCCCTCATTTTGAGATGCATGAAATTGTGATCATGAACTTGGAACACAATCTTTCTAGCTGAGCAGAGCTGCGGATGATATTGGTACAGAATGCCATGCGTGCTGTGGGTGACAGTCAAGACTGAATATATGTGATATTAGAGTTAATTAAAGCTTTGCGCCCCATCTACTGCAAATGCTTGCACTTCTGCAATTAAGAATCAAAGGCGAGGGCTTAGTGTCAGGGGGGTGTCTAATACATGGTTTTAACAGGAATGGGACCTGATTTGCCAAGCTCCTAGCGACAAGCATTAACAACAGCCTCAAATTAGAGGGACATTAATATTCATAAGTAAAACAATTCATCCTGTGAATGTGTGATGAAATGGAATCCTCTGAGGTGAGCTCTTGTGTCCAAGCTGCCATCGTTCATTAAAATATGCCATTACCCATGAAGTGCTTAATCTTTATGAAAGGGTGGTAAAAATCTGTTTGAACTGCTCTGACAGAAAGGTGGAAATTGTAATATCCTTCAAAGCCTCAGAGTAAAGAATATCTGGTCATTTTTCAATGTAATGATGCTAAACAATATGTATCCTATAGCTGAATAAATTAAAAATGTGATTTAGGCGTCCTCAATAAAAATGAGCGATGCATCTTTTGTTTGTGCGCGATGATATTAGTCTGTCATTTTGTGAATAAGACATCCAAAGGCTGGCTGATGTTGTAGGTTTGCTGTTGTACGTCGAAACTTGCATCACAATCTAAATCCTGTGTGTGCCTTTGTGTGTGTGTGTGTGTGTGTGTGTGCATGTGTGTGTGTGTGTCGTCTTATTCTGAGTGCCAGAGTCTCTGCCACTAGCCTGTAATTATGATCCTCGAGGTAATTTTATCAGGCTCATTAGCTCTGATGAGTAAACGAGAAGCGTGCCTCTAATTTATTGGCCATCCAGGCTGGAGACTTAATTCTCATCAGAGAGATCATAATATTTGTATAGAGAGACAGATATATATACTCAGTTACTAGGCTCTTAGACCAACACTGAGGCTGAGAGGAGACTTTTGTGACTTAAATCCAGTAATTACACTGCTAATAGTGGACTGACATGGAGACTATACAGATAATTGGGCATGTGCTAAAATTATTTCCATAGATGTCATTCTGATGAGCAGGGCACCAAACAACGTCCCATTATTCTGATCTTTGGTTTAAGCATGATTTCAAATGAAAGTTATTACTGTTTGTATTCTACCAAGTCTTGTGACTTTATCTTACTGCACAAAATTAGATTCTCACACCTCTGCAAACAAAATTGCATTGTTTTGTTCCCTGTTCAATAGAGATGATCCATTTTCTGTGTCAGAGAGTGTGTTAAGGGAGCAGGGTAAATATGCTCACAATTTCCGTGTGTAGAAATTTGCATTGAGGAGAAATTATGCATGCTGGCTAGTGGAAATGAAATGTATAAAGTGCATGACTGGTAGACTTGACAAGTGCAGCTTTCATCCATCTCAAATGAATAATTTTCACTTCCCTTAAACATCCTTAATCCAACCATGTTATCAGCGGGCATGCAGGATTCTGCCAGACTTTCTCCTTAACGGCACAGCAACTTTTAACTTGCCTGAGATTCTGCACTGCAGTTGCTTACCACATGGTCTTAGGGACTCACTCTTATCCGTTCCTGCTGGTTTTGTGGATCAGTAAAATTCCTTCAAAACACAATATATACATAACGCAAGTCTTAATAGATAGCAGAATGTCTCACTCTACCCTCCTCTGTGCTTCCTCAGAGGTCGACTTAATGCACTGTATTTTACCTCTGATTCACATTGGCAGAGAACTCTGAGGATGGTGTCTAAAAAACCTATTTGCTTGGTGGCCCTTTGTCCTCTATTTCAAATTTCAGTGACAGACCCTTCCATGCTAGTATAACGTCGTTTGGAAATTCACATGGCGGTAAAGGGATAGAGAGGGATATTCATGGTAAATTACTCATTTACAGCGCAGCATTCAGCAGTTTGACTTGTTATTTTGGGGACGTCTTCTTATTCACTAATATTTTACCATTTCTGAGGCTGGCTCTTCATTGATATTTATACTTGGCATGATACTATAGCGAAGCCAGTCTCCCCCCTGTGTTCCAATCCTTTTAATTTATGCTTTATAGCGTGTTTTCTAAATACTATGACAATAAACAATTAAATGTGTAATTGGTGTTTATACTGTTAATCCCTGTGATAGCCTCTAATATGAAGGGTTACCTGGCTATTTTCAATATCCACTTTCACAGAAGCCTCAGTTTGCGATAAGAATATTAACCTCATCAATTTCAGGTAACTTTCAACGCTTTAACATCTTGTCTTAAAGACCTACGTGTTAGCAGGAGTCTCAGCCTTGGCATTTAGTGACATTTTAAGCCTTTTAACAGAATCCAGACAGGGATTTGCAGTTTCCACCAAAGGAAAATAATTTATATCCTCCTTTCTGAGAAACTGTGGGTAGAGGGATTAAATGCACCAGAGAGATTTGTATGTGGTGCAAGTAAAACAATATTGTGACTCAGTTAATACATTTCCTACCATCTACTTTTCATGCTTTGAGAAAGTCAGAAGTTGTTACTCATCTGGCTGAAGTTGTCTCCGATGCTTTTCTCATTGAATTTTCTCATTCGCAGGGTATTAGGGTGCACGGGTCACCGCGATGACAAAGCTGTGCACCTGAACTCTCCCCACAGCGGTGTCACGAGATGCCACACGCCAGCACCTCACAGTTGTGCAGCGTCTGAGGCGATGAGGAGTCCGACCCAGACCAATTATTCTGCATTCTTTCCCAATCAAGCTTCCCACAAACCCCTCGTAACAAGTGAATGTTTTCACCCCACTTAGAACTACATTTAAAACATAATGATGTACTGCTCACAAATCCGTTTATGAATGACAGTTTGGAATACAAAAGGTCCTTTCTGAGTGTTGGATGGGTTGTGGACTGTGTATCTGCCAGTGTGTCTGATGGCTGCTGTGTAGTGGAGACTGGGCTCTGTTCTCTCTGTGGGCAAGCAGCTTTGATGCACTGCCTCTCTTATCTCATGCCTGGCAAGGTTAATGAAGTGGTGGCACTTTTGGAGGAAGTAGAAATGGGATGAGTAGCAAAGACCAGAGAAAGCTTGGAGATGAAACGTCCCACTCTTAGCGGCTGTAAGTGGCAATTTTGGTGAATTACATAGACAATAAGAAAGGGGTTGTCATCCTCTTAAACACAACAGTCGTCTGAATCAGGAATGGTCGATTGCATCTCTTTCAGCCTGGTTCATGTGAAATTACATTAGCATTTAGGCCTCACTTGTAATGCGATCTGTCAAACATCTCCTTATAAGGCCATGTTAGTGTTTCCATGCAACATTTTACTCTGTTTTTTTTACTCACAAATGTTATGAATTGTACTTTGTGTATGGCACAAAAGAATAATATAACACCTTAAAAACCAGGGAATGCCAAATGCATAAAAAAGAAAGCGGTTTTCATTCTTTCAGCCTCAGATTGCTCTCCATTTAAATCAGGAAAGCTCAGATGGTTTTCAGCGGGGAGCAGTCGAGTCCGGTCCTTCTAAGGACTTCTGAAAAACCATTTTGCCTTTGTCAGGGGCAACAAGTCTCACTTAAGTGAAAGAGATGGCTTATTTTATTTGTAATAAGTGTCCTGGAAGTTGGCTTTTGGTTACAGCTTAAACAAAGGGCAGGAATGCCACTTTAATATAAACATAATAACAGGTGATGTACTGCTAATGCTCTGTATTCCCAGCTTTTTTGGTTTTAATATTCCAATTCCCTTTGCATCTATAAGACCTAATAGGTAAACAGTCCTGAATGGAAGAAATGAAGCAGGTCTACATGCCAATGAATTAGCATATAGATGAGTTCATCTCATACAAATAGTGCTCTTTTGCCCAGAACTCCCTGTGCTGAGCAAAGATCATGTATGTAAAGTATGCATGCAGAAAATGTAAATTAATCCATTTCAATCATCATTCAATCTAATAAGATTTTTTTCCCCCTTCTCTCGTTTGTCCCTCGTTGCTCAAATGTCCAGAATTATTGAGAGGGCGGTCAAACCATTCCCTGAAGCAGCCTAATTGTTTAAAAGAACTACAACAACATGGAAGAATCGCAGACGTAAAATTGATGTCAATTACAAATAAGCACCGGGATGGGATCATTTGCATGTGGATCAAGCTGAATGCGAAATTTGTGGAAAATATTCCTGAAATAAAGGAACGCTTTCCTTTTCAAAGCAGAGGATCCATAAAAGGAGCGTCATTGACCGTATGTTTTGTATTTGATCCTCATTATTGTAATTCCATAAATAAACACTGTCTCTGTGAATCACAACTATTTGTTACATAGCTCTTGTTAATATGCTAAAAGAAGCTTATCGAATTGGGTCAGCTAATTAAGCAATTAGCTTATTTCAGCTCTGTGGTCAGGCTGTTACTAATCTATGGCATTGTGAGCCCAGATATGCCAAAACGGAGAGGCTTGTCTGTCTGTGTTGGGCTGTGCTCCTCTTTCCTATCCGCTCTCACAAAGGATCATGTTTGAAGCTATCCTTCCCCTCAAAGTAGATTCAGAAAGGGAGAAGACTTGTCTCTGTTCGCTAATGCTCACATTTCTCATGCAAATCCCTGGAATTGAATAGGTTGTTTATTGTCTAGTTAATATATTGAGACATTTATGTAGTGCTGTTGAAGTGTTTGCTCTCTGCGTTTGTAGCTGTGTTAACACACATGAAATCCCAGTCAGATTAGAGTTTGATAGCATTAAAGCCACGATGAATGTCTGTGGCTTTTAGCAGAGCCCACCACGTGGCTTCTTACCAGGCATCTGACGATGGCAGACTTATGCAGCGTGACTGTGGAACATTAAATCCATCCATGTTGTCAATTATTGAAACTTTCTTTTTAGTCAGCCTCAGAGCCTCGGAGACTGTAAAACTTCTCTGTCCAGAAGAAACCAGCACTACTCTTCCTGACACACTTACTGAGTGTGTATCTTACACCCAACTCAAATCCACTTGTCAGGCCAGGGTTAACAGATCTTTGATGTATATCCACTTGTACAATATAGTGGGGCGGTAGCATAGTTTCAGCTGGTTATCAAAGAAACACTTCACTGAAACTGAGCTGGCTACCAAGGTAATACTTACATCTGTTGCCGAGTAGTAAATTTTAGTCTGTATTATTTTAAAAAGCTGCATTATAGATGTGTAGTATATGTATACGCTACAGTATGGTAATAGCCATTTGATGAGAGAAATCTGAGTGTGCCTAATTGAAGGAAAAGGCTTGAAATGCATTGTTAATGGGTCAGAGCAACACCACTTATGGTCATGATGATATGCAAGGTGTGGAAATGCATTCCCAATCTCTGTGGCTTGAGCCCATCAGTTTCCATTCAGAAGCGTGCGCACTTGTTCATTAAGCTTATGCATATCATCAACTGGTGCACTCATTCTATCAGGCAGATATGGCAGGGATAAAACGATGTGAAGGATGGAAATTCAAACAACCATTCTCATTTGCAAAGGTCATTAAAGCCTGGCATACATTAGAAAATCTGCTAATTATGAAATGGCTTAACTCCACATTCAGTGGGATTATGTCTGCTCATTTAGAGTATGTTGATCCCCTCCCTTACTCGTCACAAGACAGTTGATGTATGGGACTTGTGGCACAGAACTAATGTTCCCAGTGCTTGTCGGTCATCTTTACTGACTGTAAGAAGTCCGTAAGAGTGGCCGTCTTGTAATGAATGAATATCTGCATCAACAGTACAAGGCAGACATAAGTTTTATAACTACTGGGGGAATCCACTTCGGCAGAACTGGTGATATTTAGGCTCAGCCATCTCTTCTTCTCTGGTTTATAGCAGACGCATTGAATAAGTAATCTGTCTATAACCAAATAGTGATCAGTGTAAACGAATTCAACTAAATCTGGGATGAAGATTTCTACCTGCACCTTGTGACAAGTTGCATGAGGTGTGTGTGTGTGTGTGTGTGTGTGTGTGTGTGTGTGTGTGTGTGTGTGTGTCAGAAATAGATACAGCTGATCTTTAACAATCAGTCTAAGTACAGAACAATAATGTAGAACCCAGGTGGCATTCATTATATGCTGATACAATTACTAGCTTATCAAAAAGGCTCCATTGCACAAGCATGCCGGTACATTTTTGTTTTGTTTTTTTTTTAGTGTCACTTGCCTATGGTTAACTTTCATAACATTATATAGTTTCTAGAACACTGAGTAGTGTGGTATCACAGCTATTCTCTGTTTTTGATTTTTGATTTTGCAATGGCAGAGATGGGAAATGATAAACAATATAAGGTTTATATGCTCATTTGAGTCCCTTTGCAGATGTTGTTAGACATCAGAACAACAAAACAATAATACATCAATCTGAAAATACACTCGCCAAGAAATGTGACTCTGAGAGTTGCCTCATTTACTTTAGCATTACATGAAAAAGTAACTGTCATGTTACTGCTCCAGTTTTGGCATAAACAAGTCTTGATCAGTCAATTCACATGTTCACTAACTCACCAAAACCAATTATTGTGACAGTTTTGTTGAACCATTTAGATTTTATGAACTTGAAATCATTAGCTTTCAAAATTACCAGTTTGTGGTTCCCATTTGCAGTCGGAGCTACACACACAGCCTTCCACATCACAGACTTTAAGTTTGATTAAATAAAAAAAAACAAAAACAAATAAATAAATAATAGATGAAGGAAGTAAGTGATTAAATGAATACATTGAACAACTTTTGGTAAAACATTTTCCTTGGCAATGCTCTCCGTTTTCATAAATATACTGTATTACAATGATGTCTAACATGGTTCAACAGTGGCATGAAATGTTTGAAAAAAAAATACATAAATATGTTAGTAACATTCAGTTAGTAGCATTTAATTACTTTATTATGCATTTTGAGCATTTTCAAATTGCATGGTGCTATAGGTCTCCGAGTAGATTCTCAAATCAGCTGAATATTTGGGTCCATTTTTGCAAAATGATTTTGAATTGTTAATACTGAGAATAATTTCTGTAACCGTGGTCATTTTTTATGCTATAAATGTGCAGTTCACCCAGTGCTGTGTGTTTATATATGTATATCACTTCTATGAACATAACAAAGATGCCTTCAACTCAATCTATTTAAACTGAGGTGTACAAATCCCTATGAATGATATTCCTCCTTTCTCTTATAAGGCTTGCAATGTGAAATAGAGATGAACATTCAAATTTTAGCATTTTATTTTGTAGCAATAGGTATTTCAGTGATTCGATGGAGCAAGAAGAAGCAAGAGGTTTCTCCAGTGGAGGTAAAATAGCTTGTCATAACGCTGCAGCGGGTGTCTAGACTTTCTTGGGTGGAGAAAAAAACCTTTAACCGATCTAGATGACGTTAGCATTAGAGGTGATCAACTGAATACTGAATTCCCTTCATCAGCAGCATTTGTTCAAACCTGATGCCACTTTTTCATGTAGTATTTTGCCATCTCTTGGCACTGAATCGAGAACCGCACGTTGACCGGTGTTACTCTCCGTGACTTAATGACTTGCCCCAGCACCGTTTGTTGGCAAGTCTACTATTGTCTGCAAGTCCTCCCAGAGCATTTACTTTAGAAAATGTAACCTCTGCACGGTTCGAATGCGCACATTATCAGAGACTACACCTTTCACAATAGCCTCCACACTGTAGATCTTGTTGGATCAAATCACCCTGAATTTGGTCTATTAAATAACCCAATTGCCAATTAAGACAGGCGGCAGTGCTCAGATCTATAAAAGGTTAATAAGCCTCAGCTGCAGTGTGTTTCTCTTGGGTAAATGTCACTTAGATGTGGGCCACCATGGGTCAAGATCTCCCTCCAGATCTAAATTTAATCACACAGCATTGCGTTGCCCCATCCTCACCCTCATTAGTCCCTGGCTTGTGCAGGAGTATGATCTGTCCTGTTTTAGCCCTGGCACTGTCCCTTTAGCCCCTTACTCTGCCCTGAGATGTGCGATCAGCCAGCAGCATCCACACAGCCGGACAAAGCCAAACTCAGTAGCGTCGTACATGCAAGTGTGTTTGGATATGTTTGGGCGCTTGTTTGGAGGAGTGGGTGTCCACGCTTTTGGTCGCGATCCTGGGAGAAAGGCGATGCCATCACATGGTGTGATCTGTTGGCTGAGCTGTCACCTGACGCAGGCCTGTGCCACCTGTCGGCCTGCCCCAGATAATGGCAGAGTGACCAGAGTGATTCAAGCAGCCGTCTCATCTTAATTATCTCCTCAGAGTTTAATTAACTAGCTCATCTACTGGCCCAAAAAACAGCCTTGAAGTACTTCGAATCACAGCCACCGAGACACAACGGCTCATCGAACGACAACTTCATATCGCACCGGTTGGTTCCACTGACATTTAAGTGGAGGGAACGTACACAGCCATCGGATTATTGTTTTGTTCGGAGCAGTTAAAATGTATGAGGTGCATCATGATGAATCAATCCTGTGAGGTTGCATATGATTAGAACGGAGATATTACCATATTGTTTGTGGGAATACGAGAGGAGGATCGCTGCTGCATGCATTATATGAGTGTTATGAATGTGTCCCTTATTTTACTGCTGTGCGCTGAAAAGATGTCATGGTGTAAGGAGTCCATATGGAACAGAATACAAAATCATTTAGTTCTGAATGTTAATATGAATTACATACAAAATGGATAATAATTCTTCTGCCCTACAGAAATGATTAACATAATTCTGATAAATAGGCAGATGGCAGAATGTGTGAATTGAGGTAGATTTATCTTAATTAATATCTTGAACCTACTTGGAGAAAGGTAAATGGCTCCACCGGGGCCAGAGATGTTCTTCTGTCTTGTGTGTGTATCTTTCTCATGGCCTGACATGTAGTGGTGGCCTGAGGATATTAAGTTGCTCTCCAGGTATGCATCAAACCCAGGCAGCCTGCTGATAATGAACACATACCATGCAAGCAGGCAAACACACATACGCACACACACGCGCACACACACACACACACACATACACACGGAGACGCACACATCCCCCCACGTTTACCCTGCGACATAAAACAGGTTTTCCCCTCAACTGCGATGAACTGCATGTGCTCTTGGTAACATTCGTCATCATTTTACTGTACGAACACATGACCGTAAGCTCAAATTCCTTCCTTTACTGGCAGCGTAGACTAAAGTGTGAATTTCTTTTACTCATCACAAATTAAGGCAATTAAAATGTTAATTATTACAAGTAGAAAAGGGACAAAGGAATCCAAATAAATTGATGTATTGACGTTTTTTTTTAATTAATTCATTCGGGTTCCTACTGTGTTGGATAATTATGCTTAAGTGTTTAATTACATATTTTGATGGGATCCTCAATTACTCAGGCTTAATAAAATATCATTAGCCTGTCTCCTAGGTTCTAAGCTGTGGAGGCATACTGTATTAGCCGATGTATTTAAATAAAATATTAGATTACAGGCTGGTTGGGATATCTGGCAGGTCTCCAGCTCTCAATCTCCGGTAAATCTCTGTTAACCTGGAAGCTGCTCCTCACATCAAAGTTTGACATAGCAGCAAACAAACAATGTAAAATTTACATATTAATTAGTGGCAGGCTATCAGCAGTGGTGATGAATTCAAATGCGTGGCCCTTGCTGTGGCTCCATAGCAGTCTACAGTCACAGTGCCGCCTTGCGGGGAGCTCAGCACACACTCAGCAGAACAATGAGAAATTACCTAGACCTAAAGGCCAACTAAACCCCACCATCACAGACATGATAGCTTTTATTACATGGCGAGAGTAAATATTCAATATCCTTTCACCGACTGTGTGGCTCACAAATCAATTTGCAGTGTCACGACATCAACTGCAAAACATGCAAAGCGCAGATAAGTAGCTAGTTGTCACCAATCCAGTGTTGCTCAGTCAACTTCCTCCGTTCACATATCCTACAAATGGAGCGATAGCTGCCATCCTGTTCCTGTAACTGCATGAAATTATCTTGTTTAAATCCTGCAAAGGTTATTGCTGTTGAGCGAGTGATCTGTCAATTTTTCAGCTCTGTTTTACACAGCATGGGAGCACAGAACATATTTCCACTCTAGGCCTTTACCACTTCAGAAAGAATTTTTTTTTTTAATGTGTTTTACATCTTCTAGCACAGGAACTAGGATCCTTGGCAATGGCTCAGAGGCAAGATCCTATAATTAGAACACAGTTCAATTGGTTAGCAGGTAATTTACCTTTAGGGGGAGAAGTCTAATTATTGTCTTTGAAAAGCTAATTTAGCGTCAAACACTTCAGGTGTCTTTTCCCCTCTCTTCAGCAAAGGGAAAGGTATCCCGGAGCAGTGTGGGGCCCGAGCCATCTCATGTGCCTGCTGCATTTAGTGTTTTATGTTTACATGGCTGAGTCCTAAAGAAGAAATTAGGAGCCTTGAAAACAGTACAAAAACTCCCTTTTTTGTTGTTTTATTTTCCTTTTGTGCGCTTTGGCAGGTGTGAGGGGTTTCTGAGAGGAAGGCACCACTCCTCAACCCTCTGATAAATGTTCCTAGCGGGTGAACCTGTTTCTGGCAGATGGTGTTTGTGAGTGACACCGGTTCCCAGCAGAAGCAGGCCAAGGGAAACGATCACAGTGGAGTCTCTGTAGAGCAACCCAGCCTGGATACCTGACGGCATATGCTCTGCTGTGGCCTACACCTGCTGAAGGATGGCGTTTACACCACAGTCCCTGGGCTCCACCTCCAAGAGGGCTGTTAATCACAGCTCACTGCTCATTCAAGCACTTTTAAAACCAGTAAATAACTGAATAGCAGGGGGGCTTCTCACTTGAACTTAGCGCTGTGCTTTTGTGTGCGTCAGATATCAGACCATGTTTTGTTGGTAGATTTTCCATTAACTGTAATATTTAGGAGACTTTCAACATTGTTAGTATTACAGTACGTTGGGAACTTTGGACTGGGCATGTGTGTGTATTTGTTTGCCACACAGACACTTCTGTCCCAATTTTGAAAAAACTTGGCTGAACAATGCATCTTGCTATAGACGTCTATTGTTTGCAAAAATGTTCTACTTGGCCCGAGCGGACACCATAGCAGCTGAAAACTGAAACTTTGAGCAACTCTACCTCCCACCCTCTTTGAATTTTTGCGGATATATCTTCGCGGCCAGATGGAAACCTTTTATCTCCAATATGCCAACTTAACTAAGAGCTTGACAACAATTCATTTTCACTATAGCCAAAGAATTTTCTAGACCCACAAAACAACCCAAGTAATCCTTCAGATGGAGGTGGGAAAAAAAAAAAAAATCAGCGAAATTCCAAAAATGGAGATATGAGGTTTTCATGTGATGGCAATGATATGCAGTTTATCACAAAAAATGCAATTCAAATGTCTTTGTCTTAAACTTGTCTCATCAGATCTCCCGGAAATAAAGACCTTTGTTTCCCATATAATGGAAATTTCAATTGTGGACACTAATTGGCTCAAAATGGGCGCCGCATCATGGAATATACATAAGGCTCGTGAGATAAAATTATCCAATTTGTTCATGTGGATATCTGCGCTATATGCAAATATGAGGCTAAAGACACTTTCCTAGGGCTCTTATGCTGGCTTTTTCCCTCGCGCTGCTGTATTCCATTCACACCAGCAGTGGCTGCAGTACAACAGTGTCCACAGCTACAGAGGTCAGTAACAGGTCCGATGCTGAAATATGCACAAAGCATCAATAGTCTGGAATTGCTCTGTCCAACTGGAAGCCAGTGAGCTGCTAAAACAGAGCTGGTGATTAGGACACAGTCACCCCCGTCGGTGCCAATTCAGATGTCTTTGCAACCCTGAGCACGGCAGTTTGATCTGCCTTGCTGTCATTGATTCACAAGGCTTCCAGCTGGAGCAAAGATCCCCATTGAAGCACGAGATAGAAACCTTTCCATCTTGGCACATCTTGGCTGGCTCAATCCCCTCCAGGCCATTAGGGATAGAATATGTTGTTTTCTATTTTTTTTTTCCAGAAGAAAAATACAGTCTGTCTTCATGCTATAACAGCCATTACTTAATTGTGCCGGATTTTCCGAGCAGAGTGTTGCTTTAATTAAGCAGCTAATTGCAATGTAGCTCTTGATTAGCTTTGGGGGATGGGAATGTTCAGACAGGCTGATATGTTGTGCACACTTCAGAATCATTTACAGAAATTGAAGCTAATTTCGCTCTCTGTGTCTATTGCTGCATTAATTTAATTTGGGTTGCTTTTAGCTCATTAACACTTCTAATTAATACGTTGACATCACTATTAAGATGTCTCTTTGAAATTGGTGTCTCCTGATAATCAGGATGGAAGAGGCTGACGGATGGAGTGAGAAGCTGACTGGGGAAATGGAGAAAACTCCTTCAGACTGAAGGGGAGGAAGACGCTGTCCTCATTTATAAACCTCTAATACTGAATCATGCTGGACGCTAATAGGGCGCTGTGGCAGGTGACTAAATTGGAAATGAAAGGAATGCTGATTGTTTTAAAATTTGATTGGGGTTACTGTGTGTGCATGTGCGTGTGTGTGTGTGCGCGTGTGCATCTGGGTGTGTGTGTGTGTGCGTACGTGCGTCTGGGTGTGTGTGTGTCTGTGTGCGATCCTCTGGGGAGTTGGGGGAGGAGGTGCATTAGGGCCAGATGCCATACACAGCTGAAGATCACGCCTGACTAACTGTGTGTTTGGGTTTGTCATTTTAATGAGCAGAATTTAGTGACTATGGGCTGGTAACACTGTGTGTGAAGCCCCGTCACATTACCATCATTTTAGCCATCTTCCACTGACTAGTGCACATTTTCTTTTTTTGACTTGTATGATTTTTGAAATTAAAAAAAAATAAATGAATAAATAAAAAATAAAAAAAATATGCTTTTTTATTTTAATGATATCACATCTGATTATATTAGCAGACTGTTTTGAGGCTTGTGCGCTAATTGTTCGTAGTTGCATTTCTTATCTGTAAAATGGATGGAAGAAGTGGTGAGAATTATTATTAAAGCAACACTGTGCAATTTTTCCAAATTAGTTAATTAACTTCTTGAGCTTGCACAGAACAAATGGAAGCCACTGGTGCCTCTGTACACCAAGTGGTTTCACTGCTGGAGCCTGAAACGGTCTGGCGTGATGAGCCTTCTCGCAGTCTTCTCACGAGACCACACATATATCACAACACTCTGCAGTGTCTTGGTAGCACCGGAAATGATGTAAGGAATAGTGAAAAACGCGGGCTCATATTGTGGCAGACAAAGATGCAGCTACTTCAATCGATTCGCCTGGAAGAAAGTCTGTAAGCGAAAAAGTAAGGGATGCATGTTGTGACAAAACAGGAATTGTAATCAGGAAAAATAATGGCAGAAATCAGAATCAGGATCCGAAATGGTTCATTTTTGCTGAGCGAGTGAGACAGTGTTTCCCATGCATAGGCTCATCTGTAGGAGCACCACCATGATGTCAGCCACAAAGTAAGAAGACGGTCATTGTAAAGATGCATAAAATGTATTTAAATCAGCGCCTGTTTGTGCATCACATTATGTTCTGCGACCACAGAGACTAACAGCTCTCAGCCTTAGTAAAAGTCTTACTGTGTTCTCCTGTGTTTGGAATAGAGTCGCGTTGATTTTGGTTTCTTGTGCCGTTGGTGACCAGTTGTCACTGATGCGACATGGAAAGGAGGTTCATGGGAAACGCATTGACAACAGTGTGGAAGTTCCCAACCATCAAGCTGCTACTGTGCCAATCACTGTAACTGTAACCATATCTGTACCCATAGTATCCGATCAGCTGCTGTGTTGTAAGTCCAGTTTTAGATCTGCTTGTCACCCTCTCGCCCTCCTCGTCCCATGCCATAAAAAAGGAAGAAATCTGATAAAATAATCTTTAAAAAAAACTGTCATCTTTTCTCATGAATAATCTAAAATCTGTGAATTAAACCAGTATGATGTGCTTTCATGTGAGATGAATCACGGTGGAAATATGGAGACCAAACCATCAAGAGGCTGAATTCAACAATTTTTTTTTTCCCTCCACATGACAACCACAAAGCCATTCATGCGCCCTAAGCAACATTACATCTCTCTGATTGACTTTCTCTCACTCTGTCTTCTATTAGGGTCCATAAGTTGAGAAATAAGTATTGATTGGGTAAGGATTCAGTTATTTGGCGTGACAATCAATAGGGGACCTTGTTTTCCTATGAAGTGCTTTGTTTCTGGAGTATTCCTGAGGACAGGCCACACTGTAGGAAAGCCTTCTGTTTAGCACTTCATTAAAACTGCCTCTAATAGGAGCCACTGGGGAGATGCTCCCTGCATCGTGTGTAAAAGCTATCAACATCTGCATCAATTAACCCTTTCGTCCCCACGGGGCCCATTAGAAAGAGGAACACCCTTTAAAACTGCATATGGTTTTAGCTCACAATAGAGAGTGAACTAATATACAGTAAGTGCTTGTTTGCTTTATCTTTTTTTGTTGCTTGCAGTATGTATTTCAATCTGGTGTTGTTGTTGTTGTTTTTCAAAATAAAACAAAGGCACAAGTGCAGTTGAAGCAATATTCAGAGCTGCACTCTACCTCATTAATCATTTTTAACAAATAATTAGCATTTAATGTAGGTTATGTCAAAACAAAAAACAAAAAACAAAAAAATCCAACTTATTGTAAAAAGCTAACTTTTGTTTTGCTTACTGCCACAATCAGTGTTGGATATTTGGCCCAGACTTTCTCTACTTTAAGTGACACTCAGTATTTAGATTTTTTTTTCCCTTCCTCTCCTCACTCAGGAGATCCACAGACGGGTTCAATTAGGGAGTCTTTACAAGCAGCAGTAACAACAGTGTGGACACCTGAAATCACTATTGGCAAGAAGCAAGAGGAACATTTATTAGTACGACTTTTACCAGCAAAACAAGGTGACCAAACAACATTTGGGG
The DNA here is from genome assembly GCF_902150065.1 of Myripristis murdjan. Lineage (NCBI taxonomy): Eukaryota > Metazoa > Chordata > Actinopteri > Holocentriformes > Holocentridae > Myripristis > Myripristis murdjan. The sequence continues at coordinate 23,024,068 of NC_043987.1, read as the reverse complement.
AGCTGTTGTAATTGTAAACGGCAATATAAATCCAAACTGTTAAACAACTCAGCATCTTTTAAGAGCACCAGATAAATTGTGTATTAGGATACGTGGACTGATTACATCCATACAGCAGAGAGAGTAATGTTATAAGTATGAATATGCCAAGATCAAAAGAATCCTGCACGCGGAGCCATTATATTTTGCAGACTGCATTGCCATAATTTTAGTCATGTTTTGAGCCATGATATTATATGCAAGATATTAATAGAGCAATTTATCATTGAAAAGAGGGCATTATGTTATAGCAGAGCACCATTTCAGAGAGGATTTCAGACAGCACAGGAAATTTTGAGTGAGAAAATTTGCTTAATGAGACTCAAATTGTTTAATTTTGTGGGCAACATGATATACATTTGAATTGCGAGCAATTTGTTCTTATACCACAGCAGTAAATGACATTAGACTTGAGTCAACCTTGCAGTGTAGCTGAGCCACTAAGTCTAAATAAAAATTAAAATCCTACATGAAAAAAAAAAAAAAAAAAAAAAAAAATACAGTTAACCACGCCATGGTGTAATTTCATGTCACTATGATTTAAGTGCACACTTTGAAACCTTGGCAGTGAAATTTCAGAATTAATCCAAACATTCAAAGTCAGAGGGATGTTTTTTTTCTTCTTCTTCTTCTTCTTCCTCTTTTTTTTTTCTTGAAATGTGACAAAGCTTTAATGAGAGGCTTCAGCTTAAAAACTGTTACCTGTCCACATCCACCAGCAGTGTTTACCCCTCAGTAAGCAATGACAACTGAGCTTTGATACGTCTAACAAACCCCAAACCAAATCAAGAGTAATAAAATCACTCATTTTGGTTAATGAGCATATTAACAGCAGAGGTAGTGTTTAAGCACAAACAAGAACAACAACATTAATAATTGCAACTCTCTAGTGCCTGGCTGATGTAAGCTTTAATAATTAACAAGTCTTTGTCTTATCCCCCAGAGGCTATACTCCTATTATCCAACTAAGTTACAAACGAGTAATTACGCTGTCACAGAATGGTCAAAACACTTCCCTCCAAACGTCCTCTGGTCCAATTTTAATACCCGACTTCAATCTACACACATCCAGCTTACCTGACAGATGCCTCAGTTAAAGGCAAGGCATGGCATTTCAACTTATTTATTTCACTTTTTCCCCTCTCATTAGAGGATTACTCCTCTTACCTCCTGTGTTTACATATTAGTGCTAATCCAATTGAGTCAACAAGGGCACTTAGTACAGGCTATGAACTGAGTCTGAGGGACTTAAAAATGGGAGGGAGGGGATATTAATTTACTTCTTCAGATTTTAGGCTTCCAGGGAAAATAGTTTTAAACATCTGTTATGACAAATGAAGCATTGCGAGAGAGCATGTTGTCAGGAAGAGACTGAGCTCTCTGCTGGTGGAAGGGTGACTGGAGGGAGCAGCCCGCCTGTAGAGGGAGCCCCTGGTTATGAGTCTGCTTACGACCCGGGCCAGTGTGAACAAGCACCGCTCTATATTATATCTATATTGTACTCTTGAAAATTGCATGCTTGTATTTTTTTTTTTTTTTTTAAACCTTATACCTCTTCAAGAAACTACTCTTCTGGGATATGACAGATCAATTCTATGTGATCTATATCTGTATCGGTCCTGGCACAAAACACAGATCAAAAAGTGTTAACACGGGGCAAACATACAGCAGCGAATTTCTGTCGTTAAGTGTAATACAAGTGATTAGAATGGGAAATGCATTTGGATCAGTTTAGCCTGGGATTTGATGCAAGAGCAACAATCTCTGGTTAATGAGGATTTGGATCCCATGGCTCCCCCTGGTTCTCTCTCTCCACCATCATCCCCATAACATCAGTCATGATCTTTGACCTGAGGGCCATAGCCTGTGTCAGCTGAAACTAATTAGCCTTTGATCGCTGGTGACTGCACAACACGAGTCACACAAGAGAGACTTTTACCACGGGATCCGGCTGCTATATTGGCATAAGCACGCAGACACCTTAAAATTACTTGGCAAAGTCATCTTTTCAGCCCAAAATGTTATCTAGATTTTATGTTTTAATGCTACATATCCAGTGTTATGTGTTCACCAAGACAGAGTGTCTGTACAGTTAAGATCAGTTACCCCAGTTCCCTCTGCACACCATGCAAGATCTAATATAGCAGGTTTCCAATCATATCACCCAGAACTAAATTAATATATCCTGCACTGTGTCGGCTCATTATAGAGCCAGTATTTGTTTAGTTGAACCATTTATCTTCTCCTAATTAGTTATAGATCAATAAAGCAATTGATTTTGCAGTGTGCTCGGAGAGTCAGTGGAGGAGTTAAACCATGAAAAATGCAATACAATCTGACCATTACATACAGACAGAAACATGACTCTTCAGATTTCCCTGTAGACTTTGCACTGTAAACCATTATGGAGCTCCAAATACCTTATCAATTTTCTAATTGCGCCTGCAGGTTTAGCTTCCGAAAGAGGGAAACGCTGTCATTTACAAATGCAAACAGTATCATAAAATTCCCATCTGTGTTTGGAAAAGCAGAGACCGCTAAACAAATCTGAGCCTAATCAGGTTTGTGAGCATAAATAATCTATGAAGGCTTCAAGGAGGGTAAATCACAGCAGTAGTTCACGTCTGCAGAGGACACAGGATGACATGTTGTGTTTTGTCAAAGGTTTTTTCCAGGCATTTTTATCATTAATCATTAGCCTGTCCCTCTTTCTCCAGGGCTTGGCTGATGGCAGCTAATTAAGTAGTGGCTGGTGTCAAGTATGCTAAGAGACCGTGTTAGCCAGGGAGCTGCTCTCACAAACGGCTGACTTAAAGTGCATAGGGCATTTGTTCTCGCTAAACTTTTTTCCCCCACCCTTTTTCACCTATTTCTTTGAAACATCGCAATCTACAATAGTGCACTCCTCTTTCCAAATTCTCCCACTGCAAAATAAAGAGCGGTAAATTATGCAGTGTGGAGGGTTCAAACAAGGAGGCATGCAAAATGGTTTGGCTTTGTTCACAGCAGACTCGTGGAAGACAAAATTTGGCACTAGAATTAGTCAACAGTGAGAGGTTTTTCAAGTGTGCTGAAGAAAACAGTCAGGACATAGTGTCACAACAAAATGAATAAGCAATTTTACCTTATGAAGTTGAGCTGCTAATTTTTGTATTTTATTTGGGTATTAGCGGAACCACTATAAATTGTAATTGCTTTTTTTTTTTTTCTTCTCTAAAGGTAGAGGAGGAATATTGGTGAGTGAAGGGGCTTTGTGTGTGGTACAACCAGGCTAGTAAAGTAACACCCATTAAAACCTAATTTGCACCTTTAGGCAGTTCATTAATATAGTGAATGGTAGAATCACACCAATATAGTCTGTCCTCACCTCAGGGCACTGACTCTATTCATCAAAATACACACACAAATTTCTCATTTTCACTAACATTAGTCACCAATGGTGAGCTAAGGACCTGCACTTGTGAGACAATAGACACGTGTGTGTAATGTATTACAGTTGCTGTCAGCCATCCCGAATGGGCTGTCCAACTTTATTATTTGTTATTCTGGGGCTAAACAAGGTTTGATGTAATCTGTGTCTTTAACAGTTACATATTCAATACTTTCTAACATGGATTCTTGCCGGCGCACACCGTGCTTGCCAAGAAATGACATGAAGAAAATAGAATTATTTATTATGTAGTTTTATTACTATTGTAAATTTTATCAACATGCTGCAGGCGTATCATAATTTTGTAAATGGCTTGCATTGTCATTTGACTCAAGTGTCTATTTCAGGGAGGTTATCACTTGAATAATTGCCAGAGGCTGCAGTCATCCAGTGAATCAGCGTGACTGAACTTCATACAATTCAGTGTTCTTAACTCTTAAACACAGGCTTATGGCTTTATCCACAATGAAGGCCACACATAAACAAAATATGACATGTACACACACCCTGAGGCCAGTCGACAATGGGTGCAGTTCTGCTCTCCGCCGGCAGATGACCAATTCTCTCTCTTTTCCCCAGTGGACCGTTCTGTCTGGATTCTCCATGAATTTCCCTTTCTTTTCATCACTCTCTGATGTCCAGCTGCTCCTGTCAACACCTTCTTACAGCAAGCAATTCATTGCAACACACTGGCAGCTGAGACCCCTGTGATGAACTTCAATCTGCCGTTTGCAGAGGGGGCTTCACCCTGAGTTGGGCTAATCAAGGGAAACACCCCTTCCAAGAGGGAGGGCGTCTACCGACAGATTGAGCCCAAGTTACCCCGTAATTACCCTGCCACTGCCCCTCTGCTGCAAGCTGCTGCATCTGAACCCGGTCAGCACAGGAACAGACACTTAGGTGATTACTTTCCAATCTGTTTAACATTGAACAACAACAACCTATGTGCTTCCATTACACTCATAAACCATAACTTTTTTTTTTTTTTTTTTTTTTTTTTTTTTTTTGCTGGGGACGTTTTTTAAGGGTTCAGAGCACGAGGCATTTTGTTATGCTTCCTTCGGTAACACAGTGCAAATGTCTCTTGCCGGGGGTTTCGATTATTTCCAAGTTGGTACAGTCCCTGGGGGGAAGTTCTCGGGGCTTTCTGAATTTTATTAAAGCCTCTACAGCTGATTACTTGGAGTGAGGTGCACAGGTTGGCGCATTTTAGGAGTGGAGTGGAGGCCTGACAGGGTCATGTTTAACATGTCCACAGGCAATCAATTCACCTTAACCCCTCCTGGTACTCCAGCCCTCTCCACCTAAGCTGTCCTTAATAACCAGGCAATGGCGAATTACTGATAAGGCACTGGGGTCTGTGACCTATATATCCCTCCCTCTATGTATTGGAAAAATCCACCCTGAAAGAAATGTACATTTATAATGCATAGAAATAGTGAAATTAAACAATCGTGTGCTGAAAGGTTGCAAAATTCACTTTATTCTTTAGTTCCCCATACAGAGATTTGTTTGGTGTTATCTAGGAGAAGCAGTGAGCCAAATTGTCTAAGTGAAGCTGTATCAGGGGCCACAGGCCCACATCAACAGTTCGGTTTATGTAGTGCCAATAATATCTTCATAAACATTTAACGAAACATCACGGCAAATCCTCAAAAGTGTGTTATATATTAAAAATAGAGAAAGGATTCTGTCATGCAGCAGATGTCTGCTTTTTCTGGGGGTTAGTTGATTATTTATTTCAAGTAAAAAACAAATAATAATAAGCTTTCTTTTAAATAATCTAAAAATCTGTGTTTTGAAATTAAAAGCTACATGTAAGTCAGACAGACAGAGAATGACAGTGTGTCGGGGTCTGATGGCTTACATGGTTTGGCCAAAGAGATTAAATATTATGGCAGAAAATGAATAAGGAGTCAATAGAAATCAAACATTTAGAATAAAAAGCACGCTGTATTTTTGCTCCACATTCATACCACTTCCAGTGCTTTTGCAGTGGGTCAATAAATAAACTTGGGGATGGAACTAGATTTTTATTTAAGATCTTAGAGTCTTATTGTAATAGTGGATTTTCTTGTCTGGCTTATGCACTTACTGGAAATTTTCTATAGCTCAGTGGTTACACTGCATTTCTCCAACATGTCAGTGACCTCTATGTAAGTTTTTACTTAACAAGCATGCAAAGGGTTCTACATTTGCCCTCATATGACAGTGACTAATTGCCCTGAGGATGCGAGCTGCTTGTTAGGCTAAGGGAGGACTCTCTTGCTCTTCACCCTAGCTAAATTCATTATTTCTCCTTTTCAATTCACTGCACCTTATCTCATAAAGGTTAGAAAACCAGATTTGAAGATTTTCTTTATTTAATAGTGTGTTGCTAATTTTCTGTGTGCACTTGGTTCTAGTTGTACAATTCAACAAGAACACCACACATACCTGTTCAAAATGATCTTAAAATACAGAAATGATTAATTCACAGCCTTTAAAAGGTATAACAGATATAGGGCTGTATTTTGTCATTTTACTCAATACTACAAATGGCTTTGGTCAACCGATTGCTGTTTTGAAATTTAGTATTGATATATCTCAGCTTTCAAAATGTCCTTCCATGACTTGACCTGGACCCAATTTATGTATAAACAAGTGTTGTGAAAAATTCAAAATCATACAGTAAAAACTGTGGTTGCATTGGCATTTATCCCCTTCAACGGATGGCCTCTTCTAGTTCTAGTCCTAAAGCCTTACAATTAACAAGTTAAACTAAACATTCAACCCACAAGTGTCACTTTGCCATCATCTACTGTGCCAAATTGTAAGTGAAAATAAAAAGACTCCAAGGTTTCCATTAATATCTGTCATAGAGAAACATAAAAACGATGGGTATCTCTGTAGTTCCCACATACTGTCTCTAATCTGTCTTATTTTCTATGAAAAGTTGTTACTGTTATTATAATTATTATTATTACCATTATCTAGAGGCAATGTAAAGGCACTGCAATAATAAAGTATCTTCTCAGTCTTCTACATAACACATTTTTATGTATTTTTGGACTCCAAAGTTTTAGAAGCATTGCATAAAGAATGATTTTGACATTACTGTAAGTATTTAAAGCCCTATTATCTCTACTTTGCTATATTTTGCAGTCAGCTGCCCTGTCTCATCCCATTCTCCAGCCCAGTGGTTGTCTGTTGTTCTCTGTGAAATGGGCGTTTTCACAGAGGTACCTGTGCAGCTGTCAGGGTCATGGCTGTTTAGACAATTAAGGATGTGAGACAGAGGGGGTTAGTGAATCACTAAGAACATCAATCTGGCTGGAAGTTGTGCTCTCACATTACCACCCTGCTGTTTTGGTATTTATGCCCACTGTTTACACAGAGCACACAGAGGGGGTCCACCAATCAATGCCTAAAGGAGGACATTATCTTTGCTAATACTTGTGATACAGGTTTACCAGACTCTCATCCTTTAAGAGTCAAAATTCAGGTTTGTCGGATCACAGGAAGACTGCACATCCAGCATTAATCAATTGCACCTCCTCCTTTTGTGTTGGGATGTTGTGTTATATAACAGTGGGCTTTCTGCATTTATCCTTTTATTTCAGAATCTGCTCTGCTGTAGTTCCCACATACTGTGTCTCAACTACCTTCCCCAGTGTTCAACACCATTTCTCCCCACCTTCCCCCAACCTTACCGCCCTGTGCCTGTCCCTGGACAGGTTTCAGCATATAAATTTGAAAATGATTTGTCCTGCCCTCTTAATAATAGATGAGAGAGCAGAGTCAGGGTCCCTTCAATAAACTCCATCCTCGCTTTAATTAGTGAACAAAAACGCCAGGCCTGCTGAGGACTCTGGCTTTGGCTCTGTGTTAGTAATTAAAACTGAAACCACCAAAAGGAGAGGAGAGGAGAAGGCTCTATTTTTAACGGGCAGGCTGTTTGGTGCTGAGTGCCCGTATAAGGTTCTGCAATAAAGAGTGATAATGAAGGTGTGAGACCTCTGGGGGCTGACTGGGCGCTCGCTACAATGGCTGCTCTCACACCAGACTGAAATACAGGGAGCAATTAGAGGAGGCAGTGCATAGACTGGCCACCAGAGATTAGTTAACACCTCAGGAGCTCCGCTTCAGGACAGGCACATGCTTGTTTTCTTTCCCTCTCTTTCGCTTTCAAGATAACACACTGAGGCCTTAATGATGAGATTTATTTTATTCAATTGTCATCTCAGACAGCTTGCGATTCAAAGCTATATTTTGTTGCAGGTTGCATAGAAAGAGAGGAGGGGGAGGGGGGGTCACTGATCTTTTCAAGATTTGTAGTTTTTCTTTCTGAATAACTCACACACACCTATAAATCTCTCACTGTCAAAAGCCTTTTTCTCCACATGTGAGTTTAAACTCTATGACAAGCACTGCCTGAGTTGGAGGAGACCTTAAGCCCAAGAACCAATCAAGAGGACATTGTTAATGGAGGCCACATATAAGCCGTTAAGCCAGTATATGCATAATGTTATTTAATTGGAGTCATAAAAAGCCAATTAACCCCCTCCCCCTCTCTCTCTCTTTCCCACTCTCTCATTCTCTGTCTCGCTGTCTCTTCCTCTCTGTCGGACCACTATGAATGTGTGTGTGTGAGTGTGTGTGTGTGTGTGTGTGTGTGTGTGTCTGTGATTGACACAAATTTGTATACAAGTAGGTGATGCAACTGTACAAGTCTGTCATGCCGTGCCAGATGCTGAAGAGCATCCCACTGTTATGTACACCGCTGACTTGATACGCCATGTTTTTTAAATAAAAAGTCATTTTTAAAAGCGAAATTCCTGAGATCTGAAAGCATCACTACAGTTTTAGATGTGTATCTGTTTCTATTAATAGGCAAATGAAGAATGCAGTTTTGTCCTATTGAAATATTTGAAAAAAGGAGGAATCACGGAGGCGAGGACCTCTATGTGATCACCCTTTTTTTTGCCTCCTCATTTTCTGAATATAAGGATTTTGACAATATATTTGCTCCCAGGAAAATAGCAACTGTGGGTCGCAATATTGGATCTGTCAGACTCAGGCCATTTAAATTTCAATGCCAGTAAAGTGGGGGAAGCAGACACTGTTAAATATGATGCTTGAATGAAAATCTAAACCCTCCAATACCTCTAAGCAATGTAACTCAATGAGATGAATTAACTGTAAATGCCTCATTCTCTGAGTGAGTGTCTTCCAATTTAAAATCTCATTATTCATATAAGATCCTGAACAAGGTGACTCTTAGGATAGATCGAATAAGTGAAGATAATCTTACCGGACAGTTTTATGCAAATAGGAAATGTATTGAATCAACTATGTGGAGAATGGGGAATCAAATAAGCTAATAAAGTAGAGTTAGGATGAAAAACACCATGAATAATGTTTCCTCCCTATCTGAGCCCGGTGCTTATGCCACTGCCTGCGAAGTTACAAAGTGTATTAATTCAAAGAACGCTGTCATTTAATGTGCATTCTCTTTAGTGTCTTGCGAAAAGTATTAACGGTCCGGCTCAATAAGCCTTTCAATGACTTTTTAATCACTGAACTGCAGAATCTCTGTTGCCACAATCTTTAAATCATCCCATTTAGAATATCTTCATATTTATTTCCAAATTACTGGGAATGGATGTATTGTGGACAGGATTGTAATTTACACCTTGATTTCAGGTAATAATAGCCCCTATTATTGCTATAATACTGTAGCACTTAGGTTTTTTACCAGTGAGAGGGACAGAGTAGCCACTAATGACTGTTTGTTGGAGAGGTCCATCAGACAAGGATTGATTACAAGCCATCCCATTCAGGGCTGTGCAGGTCTGCCCAAGTTCATCCATAATTCATAGTATAAATAATGTAACATTCATTACACAGAAAATATGAACTTTTGTTATGGTTTGTGTTGCAGACATTCTGCTTATAAAGCTAACATACTCAGTGCTTTAATTTGTTCTTGACCCCAAGGGTGAACACAAATGACAAATGCAATATTATAATTATTTAATAGCCTCACAGACAAAGCGTGTAGATAAAGGAACTCTGACAAGGCCATGCATGCTATTAAGAGGGGGATGCATTGTATTTATTAACCTGCAAGATTAACCTTGTCTGGTAACTATATATGTTAGAAGTCAGGTTTGTTTTCTTATTTACATTTTAGGCAAGCATGCACATTGTGAAAACACCGCCTGGCATTATTAGGCCGTACGGTGTATCTCAGCAGATGATAGCTTTCGGTTCCTCCACTGGGCTGAAATGACTTGCTCAATGGTAGAGTATATGGGGAAAAAAATCTTACTGCACTTACTTTCAAAGCTGAAGCAATTTACTACTCAAAGGAGTCTCAAGAGAGTTTTTTTTTTTTTTTTTTGTGGAGTGGATTTGCAAGATTTATAGCAAAGACAGCTGTGTGTCAACGGCTCTGAGGCTACTGTAGGCCCACCCATCACTCCACATTAGAACTCCTTTGAACATAAGTATATTTCACTCCGAGTTGGTGACATGCCGTGTGAATCTGTGGATATGAAATTATACACATTTGAGCACAACAGTGGTTAGAGGCAAGATAAGGAGGGAGGAGGGAAATTATAAAGGAGATCACAAAAAATCATGTGCAGTATATTTTATGGGTTGAACTAATTTCCTTGACAAAAACGCACCTCATTCTCCTGCACTTTTTACAGACGCTGTTAACAAATACTCTAAATGTACTGTAGCTTGTGAGTTACACCGCGCTTCCTCCTCTGCAGCCTCTGCGTAAGAAATCCACCGCTCATGCAACTGAGGGAGTTTGCCATTTCTTCCTGGCTCGAAACACTGTGACCAAAAAGTTACTAAACGGGAAAGTGAAATAAACTGAAGAGGAAACAATGAGGCGGTGCACGGTGCAGAGCTGCTTAGAAACACGTAGATAAAAAGCGCTATAGTGGCGTGTGAGAGGTTGTAAATATGTTGGCATGAAAGGAAATCAAATCTCTTCCTCCACTTCTTCCTCTATCTCCTCTAAATTGACCCGGTCCATCTGGATCAAAGCAGGTCATGCAGGACTGGTGGCTCGTCGTACATATCTGCCCAGCCAGGAAGCAAATCCCTCAACACACATTAACATCAGGCTTTACTTCCTACAGGATATTTACCACAAAGCTTCCCTGACATAATCTGCCACAATGCTTAGCATGATATACTTAAATTAATTCTAGAGGGACGCTTCTCCGCTTCAAAATCATGAACTCTTTCATCTCGCAGCATTTTGTAACAATTAGATGGTTACTTTGAACTTAAACTGTGGGCAATTTATGCATTTCATTTTCAACACCATACTTCTGCACACAGCCACTTCTGACTGACCGTACTGTTTGATTTGATGGTTTATTAATCACTTCTGTCAATAAAAGGCGTGATGAATGCTAATTTCTGACCTCTCCATCGATAAATGACCATGAAACCAGTGCAAATTAACCTCTGAATGTCATGGGAAATCCCAGTGTCACGTCCACCCTGTGCTGAAGGTAGGAAAAGCTTGGTAACAATCTTGGTAACACTGCACACACATAACTCAGTGCATAAATGATATAAAAACACCACGGCTCATACACATGGCAAATCATGGTTAACATAGCAGCGTTCTCATATGATGGCAGTGCTGTGGTGGCCGTGGTGAGAAATCCAGCTTTAAGTGTGAGTCTCCACTCCCAAAAGTTTGGAAAATGGACTCAACGTCATGTAAATCGAATAGGTGCTACATGTGCAACAGCTAATAGAATTTTTTTTCCCCCTTAATGCACAGATCACATGAAGGAGACATGACTGAGTGTTAATTTTGGATGAAAATTAGCTGTTTTGTCAACCCTTTTTTTCATCACGATGGTGAGACGATGACTTTAATGAGATGTTCTGTGAAAAACTTTTTTTTATTTACCCCCAACACTAAATAATGGCACAAAAATGTCTCGGGTCAACTAACAAACTTGCACAAATAAACTTAAATTTGACCCCCTTTCACCACCAAGACAGACAACCCATCAGACGGCAAAGCTGCTTTCACAGGAAGTCTGACTGCAGAATATCCCTTTCGCAAATTTCAAACGGTTTCTAAACATGGCTTTCATGATGTAACCTTGAGAAAAATTAGTATTTTCAACAGGAAGAAAGTCTTCGCTTCCTCCAAAGGGAATACCAAGGGAGAGAGCGTCTGTTTTCCTTAGCTGACAGAGCAAACACCATGTTGGCGAAATTTTGCAGAGAATAATCTTGCGTACCTTTCCTGTGAAGGCAGCACGGAGGTACACCACAAATGTTAGCAAGGTAAAATTATCAACGTAATGTAAACAAGAAATGAACACCGGCCTCTGAAAGTCACATTAACTGACCCATCCGCCACCCCACCCTACCTCCTAACATGGACTTTTTCCACTCTTTGCGTTACCAGTAATTGTGTGTGTGCAACTAAGGATCCTAATACATTTTGCATTGGCATTATTTCCATGGTGATGACAGATAATTTTTTTTACCCATTCTTTGACACAACCACGTAACACTTGATCAAGAAAGTCATTTTCATTTTATGTATTTCTGTGAGACCACCATTAAAAAAAATCTATTCTAGTGTGAACACTTGCAAGATATAATGATGCCAACATTACCCATCTTTACCTTCAATGCCATACTGTGAGACATACTGTGAGTGTAACCCAAATGTGAAGGTTATCTTCAGTCCAAGTTAGGTTTCTACAGAGATCGGTGGCATCCTGGTTTAATAGCACAAGAGAGAAGCTATATCACATTACGTGTTGGTATACGGTTACACTCACATATTCTGCTCTTCTCTACAAAAAACGCCGCCTCAATCACACTTGTATTGATAATTTGAAAAAGCAGGCCATGAGAATAGCACTTCATTTTCCTAATGAAGAGCTGCCACAATCAGCAAGCAGACACTTACCAGAGATTCTTGTAACACTGCCAATGTGCCAACACTACTGACTCCCTGATGAATCCTGCTAACATTACTACTGGTATTTCCTTCAGTCACTCATCAGGAAGGTAAGTACAGTGAATCTCCACCTGCTCTTCCTTGTGTATGGTTAGTTCACAAAAAAGTGGTGTGTGTCATGTCATCTCATCTGTAGAAATGCCAGGAATGCTTCTCCAAAAAGAGCTCTGCATGGATTTGGATGTAAAAAGGCGCTGCCGTTATTTACATTTTGGTTAGCTTTATTTTTCAGTAAATTGTTGTAATCATAACCCGTCTTTGACCAAAACTACTGTGTTCCTTTTCTTCATGATCATGTGTCCCTAGTTCAGTGATCTCCACACACACACACACACACACACACACACACACACACACACACACACACACTCACACACACTCACACACACTCACACACTCTGCCAGCTTGTACTTTCAATGCATGTTGGATACTTTTCCAGAAAAACAAAGAAGTTTGCGGTTTATATTTAATGCACTGATGGCATAAACCTTACATTAACTATGACTGTGGAGCTATAAAGGTGCAAACATCATAAAATTTAATCTACAGATTCATGTCCCTGGTCATGAATCATATGTTTGTTTGTTTGTTTTGTTTTTTGTTTTTTGGGAGCACGACATTGGAAGTCACGTGTTTCAGTTGGAAATATGTTTCGTGTCTGTACTACACACTGTGAGGTAGAATAAAGAACAAGAAAAGTCCATGATATGAGGAGGTGGGTTGATCAATATCAATATCTTCATGCAGGAGAGCGGGGTTCAGTTCCTGAGTCCATTGTTCGTTTCCTGTTATGTTGTACTAACATTTCCTAACCTGAATGAAGTTGTTTTGTTTGCTCAAGCTACTGGAATGTAGCCACTTCTGGAAGTTCAGGTAAAAGAAGGAAGGAATTGCGTTCATGACTCAAATTAAATTTGTGTGCATGCGCATGAAAAAATGGTGACAACTGGTGTCCAGGGACAAGAATCTGTAGATTAAATTTCATGACTATTGCACGAACTCCTGTGACACATGGTTGTACGTTATTTCACGACTTTTTTGTCAGTTCAGTCTAAAGGCTTGTTACTTAAACCAGCACTCAGTTTTGCAAAGATCACCTTTAAAATGTGACATAGAATTCATTCACCTGCAACTGAATACTGTCAAATTCTTATTAAGCATTGTGCTATGTATTTACCGTCACAGTGTCCACCACAGAAATGTGAATTATAAATTGATTTTACCAGTTTTTTTTTTTTTTTTTTTTTTTTTTTTTACAACTTATAAACATCAAGTCGATGTGCAAACAAAGCTAGATGCATCTGGGATTTGATTTGGGAAACTTCAAGGAGATGGGGCCTCTTCCTGTTGAATCTTCATCTGACAGGTCAATATGGTATGTTGCTTTTGATAGTCAGCCAAAAATGTTAAATCAATACCAGGAAGGTGCCCAGTGTGTGAAGCACAGTGATCTCAGTTAATCCACCACTGTCGTCTTGGTTAGTTTTGGTCACTGATGGACTGATGGCCTGTTATACGTACTCATGGATGTGTTATGAATGTATTATGGCTGTGGTGATGAGCACACTGCATTTACAGATGTGTGATGAAGGTATCGTGAGTGTGTGGTTAGAAACGGTCACCAAATTCCTGCAGTGCTTCTTGTTTGATTGACAGCAGCCATTAAATCAACGCTTGCAAAATCTGCTCGTGCTTGTGTGTGTGTGATCTAAACCCTGAAGTAGTGTTAAATGTTTGTGTGGACTGCGCGAGAGGACTCAGAGAAAAGGGCATTATTTGCAGAGCGTGATATTATCTATGACATTACACAGGAGAATGTGAAAAATTGCTTTTAATTGCGCATTTTTCACATCCGGTAATGTGTTCTATGACAGAAATTATTAATTCATAGTCTCTTAACTCGTGCTCTTAATATTGCATTGTATTCATGAAAAAATAGATTTGCTTTTACACAGGATTGCATGCGCTTTCAGAGAATATTCAGTAAAACAAAATCCATTAGAGCAAAAAGTGATAGAGGTGCAAAAACTCTGGTTTTAATGCAACAAATCATTTGCCATTAACCCCACCAGTTAAAGTAGTGGCTGTGTTATTCTAATAATAACTTCTAACAGAAACCAATCAGGTGTGGATAAGACCGTGCCATGAAAAAAAAAGTGGTGATACTGTGACCCTCTATCCATTACACATACTACTTTTTCAATGGCTACTCTACAATTGGGCTTTTACATTCCGCATTTGTGATGTTTCAGCTGTTCCAGGAGTCAGGCCCGACCGCACAACAGCGACGACAGAGAGAAAACAGGGCTGATATATGATCCCGGTCTGCCACGACAGGTCAGGACTTCAGCCCATTCAGCTGTGGGTGATACGGTGAGTCCTATAATACAGGTCAACAAAGAGGAAAATTCATGTGTGTGAGTCCTGTAAGTACTGGAAATCTGCGCAGCTGCTACCCTTTTCAACGGCAGAATCAACAGAAATGTCAACAGTGAGAAGCTGTCAGCATCTTATGTCAGATAATCACAGGAACTGGGGCTTATTGTGGCTGAGTTCATATTGCTCACCTAAATCCCTTACTGGGCATCAAGTAGGGCAATAATATTCCCTGATAAGCAGATACACTGTTTTCACATAATAAGATTATCGATTCCAACTTATTCCAAAACAAATGTGACTTGAGGTACGATCAAAGGCTCACATACTACTGCTGATCCACACACACACACACACACACACACACACACATATGCAAACGCATGCACAGACGCACAACTTTATTCACTTATTTATTATTCTTTGACATTTTAAAAACAACCAAGTGTATCTTTTTTGAATGTTAATGTCGGTGGTTCAGGAATATGAATTGGCCGAATGTGGATTATCTATGATGTGCTCTTTAGAATCGTATTTGAGTGGAGAAATAACCATTTATTTGCAGAGCGGATGAGAGTCTGCAGCAATATTAAATTCCTTTGCATAAATTGCTCTTAGGAATTCATTCAATAGATCCAAAGTTTGTTTTCTCAGTATTTCTTGTGGATTGTGCATAGATACAGGTACAGCACATTCACCGGTCCTTCACGCTATGGAAGTTATTAATTTGGTCTTTATTATTACAGTAAAGCCCCGTTGTTATTGCTATAATTGCCAAGTTAAGTCTGTCGGAGAATCAATTCAAAATGCATGCTGCTTTGAATGCATAATGTTTTTGTTATATGTGTATATATATATATATTTTCACACCTTACCATATTTGATGACAGAGGCAAAGCAGTGGTGCATAAAAACATACATTGATGCTATTTATTGTCCATTTCAATCAAGTTTGGTCAGGACTGCCTGCAGATGCCTCTTTACAAAATACTTCATAGTAAGTCTGTGCAATATATGCTGACATTTCAAAGTACGGCTTGAAATGAGAATCCCACCGCCCAGATTTTATGTATAGTATATGTGGTGATCTCGCTACTCTTGTTTCATCTCCCTCCATCTGTTTGACAAATCCTACAGCTTGAAAAGACTTTGGAGTTGCTGATGATTATGAGGTGCAGGGTGCAGTTTGACTGGACCGGGGCATACCAGTGTGTCCAGTCACACCAGTATGCAGCGCTGCGGTCTATTCCTGCAATCAATGGCGCGTACCTACATCTTTGGCTAAACCAGCTGCAGAAGCATGCCACATTAAGCAATGTGTCTCGACCTCCAAATTAAGAGCTCCATATTGCTTCTGTGACACAAAATGCCAGACTCAGTAAATATGTGTGTTCAGAGAGTAACTTTACCATGATTATTGTATGCCTACAATCAGAGAGAGGCCCCTGCACACACAGCCAGAGACAGGCTGATACTGCACAAATCAGCTTGCTAAAACACCCTTGTTAACATTTTAAACCTACGGAATCATAAAAGGTGATGCCAGGGAATTTTGGACTTCCATTCCACTAAATCACACACTCTTGATTTGCAATTCCAAATCTAGAACATAAATAGGGCTTCACGGCAACAGCGTGAATCCAACTAAAAAAACCTTGAATAGATTTTGAATTTTAAAAGCGAGATCAAATGAAAATCACACAAAGGCACCAGCAAGTGGAATTGAAAGTGTGATACAGAGGAGGGGGGGAGGTGGGGGTGGGGGTGCGGATGAAAACAGGATTAGACTCCACAGGCCTGGTTCCCACAGATTGCCTGAAATGGGGAACAGATTTAAAGCAGGTACTGTGTGTTGACAGGTTTGGTTTTGCACAGGCATTTCCCTTTCCTTTTTTTCAGCATGTCTTACACATTTAACTAGACCCATGTCAAAACCTGTTTACATGTCATGAAAAGAAGCGGAACATGTTCAAATCGGGTAAGCTATTGAAGAAGAAACTTGGATGATTTGACAGTTTGAGTCTCTTTAATATTGCCCACTTTGGAGAGGCTGAAACAAATGATATGCATATCTCCAGTGTTGCTGTTACCATGCCTTTGAATTACGCTGTAATCGATGTTGATTAAAATAATACTATTTTTACGTCGCGGCAGAGTGGAAATACCGGCGCTTTTGTGGGGTTTGTGTGCTTTTCTAATTCACTCACAGTAGCGCACAGAGGCCATGTTGTTGTACCTTGACTTTCTTCTGGAAATCAAATACATGCTGCATGCTTAAGCATTCCCTCTATGTCAGCAAGTTTTAGAGATTAAACTGTTTCATGTTTAATGGGATAAGGAGGAACATGAGCTTCTATCCAATCCTGGCCCAATTGAGTGTTTTTAATGCAATTTGTCAACTCCCTCTGCTAGTGGGATTTGTTCCATACTGTTAGATGTGGAGTCAATTACATAGTATCTCTGAAGAGTATTTTGGTTGAGAGATTGCTCATCTGGCAATATTAAAGCTACTTAGTATATGTTTGGATGGACTGAGGGAAATACTGTTAACAGGTTTCAGATTCCACACACATTTTCTGAAATACAATTTGCACAATGTAATTTCAAAATGTTTGACTTGCCTCTCGTTGTGTCAGCACACATTAATGCAGAGAATGCTGCATGCAACAATAATGCGGTTGTGTGGATTGCAATGATTGCTCCTCTCAAAACAGAAGAGGAAATAAAACATTCACTTAACTGTGTATATATATGATTCCAAAATGTCCAATATGATTAATTATGGACTTGAAGCATTACAAATGACTTACCGGTTAATGTTAACAAATGCTCTCCCTTTAGGGCCTCTATTAATAATTTCATATTCTCTCTAAATATTATTCTATCCACCTGCTGCGTGAGATCCTATTTTTCCCTTTTTTCGTTTTGTGATCATACATAATTTAGTCCCTGGCCACATCTAATAAATGATGTTGACATATGCTCTTGCAGTGAGCACTGCCTGGAAGTGTTGGTTGATAAGCTTCTTTGCATTCTCACTGGATCCAATTTTGCCCTATCAGTGCATGAGTGTGTGGCTCTGCTCACATGGTCCACTAGGCCTCGAGATGTCCCGAGGCTTCTGATTAGTGACAACTGTGGGGGATGGAAAGAGATTTGTGTATAAAATTCAAATTTGTCACCAATAGTTTGTCAGTCTAAGCGTTCGATTTTGAATTACTTATCCTTGAAAGCAGGAGGTGGCATTCATAAATGTCATTTTTAGATTTTTTTTTTTCTTTGGTACACATTTTATTGAATTCTGCCACACAGTTCCATCACCAGGTTTGGTTTCTGTTGTCAGTGATGATGTTTTTCCTCTTAAAAAAAAATTTTGTTTTAGTGCCGAGTGTACAATGGACAGCGACATGACGACTGGGTGGGGGGCTGCGGGGTGGGATGGGTGACATGCAACAAAGGCCATGAGCCAGATTCAAACCCACAGGGCTGTGAGCATGTGCCATATGCCTTCGCCCACAAAGCCACCAGGACGTGGCCTCAGCTTAAAAATTTCAATTGCTTTAAGTGTTTGTATCTAAATATTTGCCCTTCCTCAGCCCAAAATGAACGTCTACAGTTCAGCCCCTCGCTAACCCCCCACCCAGCCCCCTCTAACATTACGAGGAAGAATCAATTCGATCAATTCCCCTCTACCAATTGTTTGTTGTTGTTTTTTTTCTGCTGACCACACCTCAAGGATTAATATTTGATTAGCCTTTAGGAGAGGTGGAAAGTACTTATTAACCTTATTTGTCAATCTGTCAGTGCCACAGTGCGGATTGTGCCTTGCGGCAGGGAGCAGAGGGCCAGAGGGGGAGGAGATCACTTCAGGGAATATCATGTCTTCCAGTGACTGCTCTCCTCTGGATGTTTCATCATAATTATCCATTTTAGGCTGCTGCCACAAGCATGACATTCATTTCTGCATTTTGAATGCATTTGTTAATTGATAATATGATACGTTGTCCCAAAAATAATGTAATGGTATTGATGTTTAGCTGCTGCTTCCTTCTACAATTTGGCCAATTATGCCATATTCTTTACAGAATGAAAAACAAGATGGGTTGGTGGTTGCTAATCTTATTCATAATGATTGTTTGTAAACAAAAAAATGGCGTGTATTGCCATTCAGGGTCATTTTCATTACGCTCCATGAAGACAAAGCATTTGCTCATTTTGAAATTGATGAGTAAACTTCCACATTGTAAGCAGTCCATTTTTTCATTAGTAATTTTAATTAAGTCTTCTGCACAACACTGAAATTGACTTTATGTATAATTGTTCATTATACATCTTGTTTTCTACAATGGGGAAATTAAGGGGCCTCAAATGGATGAATTTGAGACATGATTAGTCTTGTTCATCCCAAACGTATAATTTCTTAATGCCTGGGTTGAGCATTGCAGCAAAGTGAAATTGATACTGGGTATATGAAAACATTTAATGAATTGCCAATTTCGCTGTCAAAATCAAGCTAACAGATATTCTTCAGGGAAATTTTGAGGAGGAAATGCACATTTGTACATTTAGGGTTTGTGGTAATACATTCATATTGAAAATCTTTATTGACAATAAAAGTATACCTCCTTTCAGAATTAAATAAAAAAAGCATGTATGCAAGATGTGTGCAAGCCCCCCCCACACACACACATATACACACACTATTTAATATCCACTGCTTTTATCTGTCTTTTGTTTACAGAGTGCAACGCTTGCATCATAGTCAATGTTTAAGGGTCGGACTGGTTCTGTCTTTCAAGTGTTTGGGTGTAAGTCTGGTTGTGTCTGAATGATAACACCTCTCCATGCTCATTGGAGGCCTCCCAGATCCATCTCCTCAACCTCAGTGTTATCTGTGATCATACACCCCCGCACTATCGAGCTCAGTCAAAGACCATCCCATGGTTAGCAGTGTTAATTACAGATCCTTTGATGTGATAGAACACAGCCCTGTAGAGATTGATTACTCTTTGAGCTAAGTTGTCTTCCAATTACTTAGACAATTAGCCAACTAATTAAAATACTTACCCTGTGCATTGAAAAAGGAAGAGGAGTACTGCTGTGAGGATCTCCCTTGATATATGAGCTGCCAGGGATTCTCAGAGAGTCTCAGCTGAGGAGAGGAGGACCTGGTGTGCTGACTGTAGCTCAGGAAAAAGGCCCAGAAATGACGATCAGCACAGAGGAAGCATTTTGAAATGTATATATGAGTATATATCATACGTGTGGCAGAAAGAGGATTTTTTTTTCCCACTGGCTGACAAATACTAAGTCCTGAATAACAAGATCATACTATTTTGCTAAAGGGGAGTACCACTCACTCACTGGTTATGTCTTTTTTAAAATTTTATGATTATTATTATGATTCTGATTATTATTATTATTTGCAGTAGTAGTAGTAGTATATTGTTGATTTATTTATTATTTAATTTAATTTAGTGAATTAATTTATTAATTTTAATATTTATTGATATTTATTATTTTTAAATAATCTATTAACATTTTGTTGTTATTGATTTTTTGTTTTTTGTTTTTATTTTATTTTATTTTATTTTATTTTATTTTATTTTATTAATTGTTGCATGTGCCTCACCTGTAAACAGGAAATGTAAAGGAGAAAACAGACCCATGGAAACTGGAATATGAGCGTTATTGGATTATATCTTAGTTGAACTTACAAACTGCAACATGTCAGGATGCCAGTGATGTGGTACAACCAGCACAGCAGAATCTAATCAGTTTGGTGCCAAAGGGAAACATTAGAAAGAGATTCATCTCAAAAGTCTTAGCATTTGCATCCAGATGATTCAAAGTTCATAAGAATATAGCCAGCTTTTTGGCTCAGTGTAAAAAGAGTTTGAAAAAGGAGGAATTTGGAGTGCGTAAAAAAGAAGATGAAAATCATTTCCGAACTTGATAAATTATTCCACAACTAACCTGAAATGTATCAAGACAATTTTATTCATCCATTGGCAAAAGCAGCAGCGTTTGTCTTATTATTGTTGTGCAAAGAAACTGAATGGTGTGTGTGCCTCTCAATGTATAATAGATCGATCTTTCTCTGACAATGATATATATATAATTTTGAATCATTTGTCTTTGTCATGTGAATATTTTTTGCTGTCTCAGTGATCTAGCTGCCATGGGCATGCTAGCCCAAAAACAAGACAAAAGGTAGCCTACTCATAGAATAATGCTAAAACACACAAGCCAACCAAATACTGTCATGACAATCACAATCTTAATACTTCAAACTTTGACGAATAAGCTAAATAGTAACACAGACAGCGCAACCGTCACCTTTTTGATTAGCAGACATTCAAAAACATTTATTTACTGTTTGAGCCTTTGCATTCAAAAACTCCTGCCCTGACAGTCTTTTTAAATTTTCCCAAAATGGAATACTTATGAATGGAATAATATGAACTTGTTGACCTTCTCTTGACCCAGATAATAAGATCTGTCCACTAATGTTCACACACTGTAAAGTCCCTTTACTTGGTACCAGAGAGAGACACCTCTATACCATAAGACCCTGCTGGGCGCTCACAGCTATATTAATTCACTGCCACTGGAGCTTTACAGCAGTCTGACACTGCAGATTAGGGGCAGGTCAAAATCCTCCCTCTTGTTTCTGGCTTGTGGAGACCGCTGTGACTGCTCACTAAAACACACAGAACTGTCCTTAAGCCACAAAAAAACAACAAATTAATGAATGCTGACATTTTCTTGTAGATGCCCACTCTATTATGTTGACATCATGTCCATGTTTAGCATCATAGACTGTTTCTGCAAACGTATCTGTGCTTCATTTGACTCTACACGCCCGCATTTGAATGGGATGAAGTTTTTTTCTCTCTGTGTGCTCGACATCTGACTGTGGCTTGTCACACTTATTGTCATGTCCCTTTTACACCAGCTGGGCAACTCCATTATTCCCCCTCCTTTGTGATGTTAATGGTGTGTTATCTGTGCAAGGGACAAATATGCAAGGGACAATGGGATGTAGACATGCATTCAATTTATGCATCCATAATTGCTTTTGATGATGTAGATAATTATGTTGCACTCCAGAGAGTTTTGAGCTGGGTAAATTATACAAAACCTTTGTGTTTCCTGATCAACAATCGTGTGTAAATAGTATTTTACCAATATGCCGCGGCTTAAGGTGATATTTCGGGTTCGGACAATGCTATCAGATTTTTAAAAGTTACTTTGGTGTGAGTGTGGAAAATAAATTACTGACCTTAGCTGCCCTGAAGTTTATATTCACCACCAGGGGTTAGAGTTTTTTTCCTTCCTGACACTTACTGTAACTGCCACTGAAAATAATAACTGCAAGCAAAATTATTCCTGGAAGAACTCTTTCCAGAGCATGTGTGGGGGCCCACGCACTCATGCACACACACACACACGCACGCACACACACACACACACAAAAGTTCTTCTACTCACACACTGGATCTAACACACTGCTTTTGTTAATATATGTATAAGAAAGTACAGTTTTGTACAACTGTGGGGGTAAAATAAAGTTAGCAAGATGTCACTATTACAACAATTATTCATGTTTTTTTATGAATTTGTATAAGGATATGCATTCCTTCATGGTGAAATATTGGTGTTAAGATTCATTGTGTCAATAAAAATGAACAGGGGTAATTGATTTATAAATGTAAATATTACATCTTGTGGTAAAAGTCTATAATTATTTGTGATTGTTCAAAAGATCAAAGAAATCCATTTCTTTCACCACAAATACTGCTCTTTAAAATAAATACATTAATTGCTGTGATGGTCTGATATGAAATAGTTTCTCCCGCTTTCCCACTAAGTGTTTCCTATTCGCTGCTGACAGTTTCAAACTCACAAGAGTGTGTCTGATTGAAGTTGTTGGGGCAGGTTGGATCGAAAGACCCCCCGTGATTAGGAGGTCAGAAAGTCTGAGAGATCAAACTCTCCAGCTTCATCCCCTAATCACAGACTATATAAAACAATCTTAGCACCACTTAACCTGCGCAGGGGCCCTGATATGGCTTGGCATGCTCTGTCTCTATTAATCAATCAGCTTCAGGCCTTGAGATCGGGGGATGCAAATGCGTGTTATTGCTAAAGGTCCCATTTCTCAGTGTATTTCCTTTAGCTGTCAGGTCTCTGGTGCCACTTTCCTGAAATTTACATCTCGCTATACATGCATTACATTTAAAGAAGACACAAATTAAGAATTCACAAGTACCTCTGAGAGGTGAGTGTAATTATAACAACCCTGTCTCCTAAAAATTACATTCCCATACAACTGAACTACATTCTTAATTACATTTAGGGGTAAATGTCTTTTTTCATGGATGATGTTTGTTTCTGAGTTATATCACGAATACGTTTCTAATCAACATATCTTGTATATCATGCAAGGAGGAAATTTTAGCCATTTTCGTGACTTAAGCCACCAAAAGTACTCGGTTAAGGTTAGGGAAAGGTCAGGTTGAGGCATAAAAACCACTAGATTATGGTGATGTAATGTAACATTTGCAAAAAAACAAACACCACCATCGCTTCACGCTGGGCTCAAACTTGGGTTGCCCAGGTGGACGTCACTTGTTTGACCCATCTGCCACCACACCTGCCTCCTAGCATGACCTTGAAACTAAGGGATTACAAATGTTCTTGTGATATGTTACAAAAAAAAAAAAGTAATCCATGATAAAAAAAATACGTTCCCGTCGAAACATAATTGAGAATGCAGTTTAGTTGCATGAGAACATAATTTTTAGGGCTCTGTTATAAACATGACTGACTAACTTCCAAAGCTGCAGCAAAAGACTGGCAAGAAAAAGTAGAGCTGCGACCTGATAGAATCCATAAAATGTCTGTTTGACGATGCACAACCATTAGAGTTGCAACGTGCGGGGATTATTTTGGGTGGCCGGGGTTCCTTAAGTAAAAATGCCATCCATTTTCCCAGTTGTTACATAAAGATCCATTTTAAACATAAATACGAATAAACTGTACTGAAATAATTCAGGTTCCCTGAAAAAAAGTCAAAGGTGCAAAACTGTTAAAAGCTTTAGGAGATAAGTGAACTACAAGTCCCAGAGAGCATTGCTTCAAGAAACAGCCAATCACTGGGCTCTAAATTCTTTCTCACACACTAATGACGTTGAGCTTCATAGCTTTGACTTAACTTTATACACACATCCTTTGATCATTTCAACAACTATAGTGTTGTGTTTTTTTCTTGATTACAACCATCGATCAGGAAAACATCTAATGTATTGAATATATTTGACAGCTGCACTAATTAAGCGAGATAGTGTTGAGAGCTCAAACGTACTTACTTAAAGAGTCAGCGCTGCTTCCGGGTTTACAGCAAGGAACGTATAAAGAAGGAAAAGACAATACGTCACAGTGACAGCCACTGGTGCCAGGCTCTGGTGCGACAGGGAAGTTCTGTAGTGGTTTAGAGTTGGATTCTCCGTGCCTGATGCCAGTGTTGGGCAAGCTACTTGGAAAATGTAGTGAGCTAAGCTACCAGTTACTCTGCATTAAATGAAGCTTCACTACACTGAAGCTACCCTCCAGATAATGCAGCAAGCTAAGCTACAATACAGTGACACATTGTAGCTTAACTACATAAAAGCTACTTTTTTTTTTTTTTCTAACATCCAACCAACTTCATTCCAAGTCACTGCTATCTTAAGGCCCGTTTCCACCGCCGGAACTTCGGGGTAATTTTACGGGGCCGTGGCCGTTGTCGCATGTCTCCACCGCCAGAACCACCCCAAAGGAGAGAGTTCAGGAACCTTTACAGGGGCTAATGCCGCGTTCCTTTGTACATTGAACCAAGTCAGAACTTGGTCGCGCAACCGCCCGGTAACTTTACAGGAACCTTCCTCCTACTCGGCCCTCTCAGTGGAGACACGGCAGGTGAGAGGGCCGAGCGAGAGAACGTTCCTGTAGCAGCTCCTGCCCCCCAAATACTACCAGGAACATTTTGGTGGAAACGGGCCTTTAGTGATCAATAAAACTGTCAGTCAAACAGAAAGTTAGGCAAAACATTTTCAGTTCAATAGTTGATGAAACTGTGCTCTCTCTGCTTTTACTGTTACAAAACATGGCAACAAAAACAAACAACATGTTTCACATAACAAAAAGCAGGTAGTGCGTATATACTAATGTGGGGGAAGTGTGCATGTATGTTAGTGTGCGTGTGTGTGTGTATGTGTGTGTGTGCGTGCACCTGTGTTTGCATGTAGTTTCTGCCTGTGTTCCAAAGTTTTTTCCTTATTAGTGGATACAGAGGCCAGGCATCCTGATCTTTCTTACAGCAGCTGCTTGTTCACGCGACACACATGCTCATGTCCCGCTGCAGCAGACAGGTAGGACAGGTACGCGACGTCAAACAGAAGAGCAGCTGACGGCTACACGTACAGGTCCATGAGCGGCAGTGACGTCACCTGCTGCTCCCGATCTATGTCAGATGTCAGACCACAGCAAAAGCTCCGCTGTGTTTAAGGTTGAGAAATGCCTGGGAAAATGGAGCTTCTGCTATTTGATCAGTAAAATAGTTTCACTACTTAAAAGCTATTTGATTTGGGAAAACAGTGACGTTACGACCACGCTACTGACAAATGTAGTTAAACTAGTTAAACTGCAGACATCCCGTTCACTTCAACAGAGTCACTAGAGTCTGGCACCAGTGGCTGTCACTGTGACATATTGTCTCTTCCTTCTTAATATGTTCTCAGGTTCACAGTGGATGGCTGGTACAAAACCAAAAGTTGGCTAAATACAAAAGTTAAGGCAATGTTTTTGGGAAGAGGGATACGTTTGACTCTCACTAGGCTCTTGTTGGATTGCTCGCTGTTTTTGT
Organism: Myripristis murdjan; assembly: GCF_902150065.1. Lineage (NCBI taxonomy): Eukaryota > Metazoa > Chordata > Actinopteri > Holocentriformes > Holocentridae > Myripristis > Myripristis murdjan. The sequence continues at coordinate 22,998,306 of NC_043987.1, read as the reverse complement.
TTCTCTGACCTCCAATTCGAAAATATGGTGAAGTGGTGACTTTCAGCCGCAAGGTAAGCTGCTTTGAATGAACTGTGTCTGTTGCTTAATTGCTGATTGCAGCAACAAAGATACTGATCTAAAATTTGAACACATTTATCAGTAGAATGTGCAATTTGAGAGACGCTTTGAATGAAGCTGAGGTGTTGCCAGATGGGAATTATTAAAATATCGTACTGGAGGCCCGTGATTATCATGTTTGGAAGAAAATCAAAAATTAAGAAAGAAAATTAGGAAAGGGAATTAAGACCAAACAAAGAATTGTAATTTAGCAAATAAACACATTTATTGTGAGAAACAACCTGGTTTGACACCGGCTCCTCACATAGTGTAGACAATTACAATAGACAAAGGGGAGGAGAAAACGTTAATTTGCTCATAAGAAAGGCTACGATGCATAGAGCGACATGTTCTCGCCCCCGTGGACGAACACACATCGTACAGCAGCAAGGATAAATGTACTATAGTATTATAGTACATTTGACCACAGTTTGGCATTACCGATTGCACACTATACAACAGAAAAAAATGATAAAAATACAAAACATTTGTATGATCCCAGTTTCTCACTTAGTGCAATACGTTTATACTGACAAATGCACGTCTTTGATTTGTAGTTAAAGCAACGTACACTGGCCAATACATGGTGGTATTTAATTTGTTAATGTTGAAATTTAGTGTCACTCCCCTCTGTGGTCAAACTAAAATCAAATGCTTTTATTTTGTTTCATAAACTTTCATGATGCAGTTAAAAAGAGTATATATGATTAATAGCTAAACAAACTGACATTCATCGGTTAACTGATGTCTTCCTGTGAATACAGAAAAAAAAAAAAATCCAGACTGTTGTCATGGCTATAATGGCCTTTTGAATGGTGCCTACTGACTATAGCTCAACTTGAATACTTTAATGCTTCTTGTGCCATTAACCTTGACAGCATACATACAGCTTTCGTGCTGCAATATCTCGTTTTGTTTCTCATTCTGTGTCCCAAATGTGCGTGTAATGACGCTGAGGAGGGTCAGTTCAGTGTGAGAAACGCTGCATGTTCCTCTGTGCACTTTGAATCTGTAGGCCGCCTCAGCGACGCTGACCATGTAATGTCCCTCCCTGCTGCTGTATGCAGTCAGGGAACTGCATCGAATGGCTGCTCCATCTTCTGAGGCTGGCTGGGCTGCTTATGGGAGGAACATAAACTACCACCCAATATCCCATTGTCTCTGGCCACTTAGTTCCTCTCATTGTTAGAGGTTATTTTGTCCTTATGAGGGGCAGAAGGTTTTCAGTGTCAGTGGTGGGTGATTAATGACTCGCCGTGGCTCCCTCCTGCTGAAAAGTGCATACTCAGTCTAGACTAAGATTTCCCCAACCTACCACCCGCTTGCCAAGGAGACATCCATACAGCAGCTGAGGAATTTTGAGTCCCATAGAGACCTTTGTCCTCCTGAACTTATTTAACACCTTTGTTCCTTGGACACAAAAGTAATTGATTTTTAAGTGGAAAGTCACATTTACATTCCTCGACTCCCTCATGGTTAATCACATCTAATTAGCTCGACATGGAGAAATAACCTGTTTATACTGTAAATGGATTTTTTTTAGCATGTGATATGTCGTGCATTTTTTTTTTTTTTTTTTTTTTTTTGTGAAGTTGTATGACAATGTAGGCATTGTACCAGCATGGATAATAATAGTGCAGAGCAGCGCTTGGTGTCAGATACATACAAAATGATTTATAGTGTGTAGGAAAAGAGACAGCCCTGGCTCCTGGTTGGCAGTGATGCCTTTAAACAATCCCTCAAATCTCCTTGTCTTTTGAGCAAAGACCAGAGGAAACACTCGAATAATAAAAGCAGGATTCCTCTCATATGAGAGGCACATTACAAAACAGGAGCAAAATAATGAATACATTTGGTGCTGGCATGTTTCACAGGGACCCCTCCATCCTCCTGCTATGAAAACCATGCAGGGAGCCACCCTTGTTTCCTGACCTTTACCATCAAACACTATTCTTATTTCCAAATCCCTCAGAGCGCGAGAAACAACCAGACTCTGCTGGGGCCTATATGACTCAAATTATATCATTTGTCCAATTTGCTATTGTTTCATCCATGTCAGGATAATTTGCTTTGGGTTTCTCTGTAATGTCTTGGGTTTTGACTACACCCCCTGAGAGACCTGCTATACAGTGTGTGCCCTAGATAGACTGTTTATCAAGTGCCCTGTGTTCTGTCAAGTTGACTTTCCAACCATGATGCACAGATAAAATGTACAGCTTCATTTCACCAGTAATCTCTGGAGGAATAAGCCTGTGACCACGGCAGGAGCCTGTTTACCTGGGGTTTTAATTGGGTCAGAGTTAACGCGGTAGAGACAGCCTCGGCGAGGATAAAGACAAGGCACTCATCATTACTCAACACCTACTGTATAATGACAGCTTCATCTCTCCCTCAGTAGCCATCCCACTCCTAATTAATCTCATCATCTCTCCTAACAGTTGGACAGTTAGCAGTCAAACAGATTAAACATATGTTATCATCACTACTACATCTCCGAAACCATTCCTAGCGTAAAGTGAGCCCTTTCACACATCTGTCAGTGTGTTTTCTCAGTAACCAAAGCTCGCCTAGAGTAATGTGTGTGGTGTGGGAGATTCATGTCCGCCTACACCTGCAAACACAGTACTGTGTTTTATTTATTTATGAAGTCTAAACAGAACATGTATCCACCAATGTATGTGTTCAAGGCCGGTGAGAATCAGTCGTAATTAATTTTCCTCGGTAAATTGATTTCATCAAAAGATATATTATCTTTTTTGCCCTGTAAAAAAAAGCTTGAAGCTTTACAATCAGTGTCAGATTTTGACAACTGGTGGCAGAACACTCATTAATCAACTTGTGAACTCGGTCATTTTCTGCCTCCTGGGTTCACTAGGCGCAGACAGCAGTTACAGACAGCAGCCACCAAACGCAGTGGACTCCCTGACAGCTCCGTCTGGCTCCTCCAAATCATACGACAGCCTTTCCTGGGACGACTGCGGCCGACTCACAGGGATGGGGAGAAATCAGTAGTCTTTGCCATTAATAATGTTGAAGTGTTGAAACATCATCTCCCGCCTCATCTTTTGCAGTCAGGGTGTCATGCTTCTCCAATTAATTGCTTGCGTGCCAAATGTATCTTTGCACATTATCTTGTTCTATCTTTTGATTGCATGTGCTTAATCCTTATCGTAATTGGAGTTGCACACTGCCAGTGGGCCAGTCATGTCTCATACCAAATTAGGCTTAAAATTGTTTGCTGAAGTTTGGATGCGAGCAATATAATATCACAGAAACTAATTATATGCTCCTGTAGCACAAAAAATAAAATAAAAAAATAAGAATGTGAGAAAATAGATCTAGTGACATTTAGCAGGGCTACATCTATTGTTTTCATGCTGACAGACAATGATGTGTTTGCAGAGTGAGCAGTCCAGCCTCTTTGTGCATTTTATTTATTCTCCTGAATGCACAGTGAAACCAGACAGGGAAGCAGAAGCTGGATTTGAACACATACGGGGACGGCGCATGGACAATTTCCTGGGCAAACAAATCAATCCACTCAACCATCGGGGCACCTGATGTACCAGTGAAGCTAGTCCTCTGAAGGTTTCTTAAGTCTCAGGCAGAGCACAAAGACCAGTAATAATAATAATCATAACCATGAATGGGCTGCATGGGTAATGGGGCACTACCTCTATTGCCGCTTGGCTGGTGGAGGTATTGTTTTCACACTAGAGGTAAGCTGTTAGCACCTTGTAATAGCACTGAAGGTGAAGATGGAACCCATAGCCATTAAAGATCAAAAGATGCATTAATTCAATCAAACCACACAGTTCAATGTAGATAGATAGATAGATAGATAGATAGATAGATAGATAGATAGATAGATAGATAGATAGATAGATAGTCATAAAGTCCTACTGTACACCAACAAAGCTCTGCCTTCTTGGTAAATGAACAATTTCTAAACATATTTTCATATCAAGTGTGAATATGCTTATCTTCATAATGCACATGAAACAGTTTTGTCTGTAAGATGCAGAGTTGCATTGGAATACAATTAGAGTGCATGCTCCCAGCTGCTCCATTGATTTTCAATTTACCTTGTTTACTTTGGCACAAGAGTGCCATCTCTTTAGAAGAACAACAGTGACAAAGTCAAGTGAGTGATTTTGGGAAATAGACAAAATAGGTCGATGGTGTCAGAGTCCACAGGGCCCGAGTGTTTATTCTGCTGCTGAGGGACAGGAGCTCACCAGTGGCCGAGGTACCATCTGTTTTCCAAACTCCACACATCTTGTTTTCATGAGCACGGCCTTGTAATCTTGGGTATGCTATTGCTGAGTGTATTGGTTATGGTGCGTATATCATCCCACTGATCTTGAGTGAATGACTGTTTCAAAGCCCCTTAAATACAATGATTTAACAGCCACAGAGCGGTTTGTCAGAGAGAGAGTTTGTAAGGCTTTGTCTAAAGAAAGTATTTCAGCTTCCTGTGAAAGGTAGTGGTTATTTTCTGGAGTCTCTACTGAGGCATATTGGCAGACACTGTTTGCTTTGTTAATTAAATTTCTTCTTTGCAGCAAATGAGGTCATATTCTGCCATTGGTGTAATGTCTCTCTCATGTACAACAAAGGGAGCACAGAGAGCCTAGGAATCTTTACTGAAACAATCAAGTATAGATATCATTGTTTGTCTGTGGATCTATATTTTTGAGGAGCATCACCACAGAGAAATTTGATGCCACTGCTTGTGGTTTTTATTACTTCAATTTTACAGACAGTTGGGATTAATGTCAGTCTCTATAGCTTCCAGGAAAAATGGGCAATAATGTAGAAGCCTTTTCCATTATTCTGAGGCTATACAGGATGAGAGCATTTGTTCTTAACCCAGCTTGTGATAGTGTTAAGATTGTAAGTGTGCACCATTTAAAATGTTGTTCATCATGATTCATGCAATATTGACTTACTTAGAGATGATCTCCAGGGTTGTTGTTTGTGCCAGAATCGTTTTTCAGAGCCATAAATAAGAATATGTTTTATCTTTTCTAACATTTCTTTCTTCCGTTGAATATGATCTTGAATGACATATGTGTTTTATAAACCAGGGAAATTGATATTAGCATAAGTTTACAAGCATGCTTGACAGACATATGCAGGGTATATGGAGGACATTGCAGAGTGTCACATTTGTTTACAGTGATGCATGCCGTCATAACTTAGATGCCACAAAGCACAGGCTCGTGAGCTGAGAGGCAACACTTATTTTTCCTCATTGGAAATGTTCACTTCACTTGAATGGGCTGAGCTGCAAAAGATAAGTTAAGTAAAATTGGCCATCCAATTAAACAGTCAGGGAAAATTTCCATTTTGATATACATGTTGTTTTTTTTTTCTTTTTCTTTAGCCAACTCCCTTTTGTTGAGAAACACTCGACGAGAAATGAAACCAAAAGGTTTTTATTTACCTGCGCGCAACTGTTTGTACAAATTCAGTTCCCTGTCTTACGCAGATATGACAATGCCACTTCCTTAAAAACCACTCTGTGTGCCTCCAACTGTTTTAATTACTTCAGAATCCAGCGTGACCAAAAATATTTACGACTGCCCAAAAACTAAGGCAAAAAACTATACATATGTAAAGATAAAATTCCCAGTGTTTGGAATATGAGACAAAACAATTTAGGGCACATGCTGTTTTAACTGATTAGAATAAATAAGTTGAATTTAAGGGTTTTTTTTGTTTTTTTTTTAAAGTTAAAGTATTACAGTACATGCTAGGTGTACTGGCATCAGAAACACTGGGAGGAATTTGGAAAGCTGTGGTATAGCGGCACATCCGTGTCCCTCTGTATGAACTGCTTCCCCTTTTTTTGAATTTGTCTGATGTGGACTATCATGGTGGTGGCATGTTGTTGAAGTAAAGGCCACAAAACAATGGCCACTATTAGCCAGTCAATACGCCACATGCATTTATGTGCAAAATGTACCAGCATCTTACTCAACACGTCCACTCTGTGAACACCAGGGAAAAGCTTCCTATGGCCAGTGTTTCCTTGACTGCATTTCAAAAGCTAGCAGGAGCACACTTGTTCGCAGGGCAAGTTCATTAATATGCATTTACATAACAATACACCCACTGGAGACCAGGGATGCATATGTGACCAGTGTAGCATTGTGGATCTGCATTGTGCTGTGAAACAAGACTCAAAGGACCAGACAGGAGCAACACAAATAATACATAGTAGGACTTGGCAAGACAATGTCCATTTACTGTCCGTGAACAAAAGCACTTAAAAGGGCTTTCATTCAAGTGCACCACTATTGCAGCAGCTTTCTTCCCACATTTGATCGAAATGAGCGAATACAGCAGACATGGTAGAGCTACAGAATGAATATGAAGGACATACTGTAAGTGAATAAAAAATACTTCTGGTTTATATCTCTTTTCTCAATGTTGAAAACGTACAGGGAAAAGTGAGGCATGAAGGTGGGCAGGAGAAGGGCGGCCACAGTCCGTACGGCTGTAAATTTTCGTCCTAACTTGAGAACCACTTATCAGCGCTGAGGCTAAAGAGGATCCTCTCTGTGAGTCCATTCATGAAGTTAAATATGTTGAGTAAAGGTGGTAAAAAAAAAAAAAAAAAAAAAGTTGCTGTTACTCACATGGAGCCCCTCAACTCAAAAGCTTCATATGACGTCAGATCCAGTCGAAAGATCCCCCGGCCGCATTTTTGTTCTTGTCCAAATGTTACAAAAAGAAACAGCGTAACAGTTGCTGCTTGATCCCCTTTACTTTCCTCCCCAGCTAGATTTCCAAGTGATGCAGTCAGATAAAGTGAGAGCACTGTAGCATGTTTGCCAAATGGGAGCCGTCCAGGAAACAATTAGGACTGTGTTGATTTCCTAACGCTCTATTCATTAAGCATGGACTCCTCTGCACACTTTTACCTACTCTGCATTTGCATTTTGGAAAACTATACAGATTACCTCTGGTGATCAATTTAAATATCTGTATATGTATTTTCCTCTTGCCCCAGAATCATATTTTTATACCTTGGTGCTTAACATTTTCTATCTTTGTAAGGAAAGGAGGCATTCTCTAATTGAAATGCTCACCCATAACCCATTTTCGCCTTCTTTAAGTTTCTGCTCCCCAGTGTGCATGTGGCATATTGTGAATTATCACTGAATCATCACTTTCACTGTACACTTTCACACAGATGTACATCTAAATACAACATAACCCAGCCTTTTATGCAAATGGTTGTGCAGAAAAATAAAACTAAACTAACTCATGCACAAGATTTTGAGGCTGTCAATACACAAAGTGATTTTTTTAGACAATGTAGACTGGCAGCTCTTCCAGCAACAGGCAACAAACTCAGACAGAAGCTCAAAATCTATTTAAATGTTTACTGGCAATCGGTTCACATGCGATTAAAGAAACAAACATGCAGCGGACGCATTCTTTTGTCTAGTGTCGCTCAAAAAGTTGCTTCTTGCATTTTGAGGCTCTTTAAAACTAAATTGCTCATGAGACCAAATTCTCACAGTCGCCGTCTCATCGCAGTTTTGCTTAGATTTTGAATTTGTCTTGATGTCAGGAAGGAATCTAAAACTTTTTGAAGTTCTTATGCAACTTTTTATTAATTCTGTAGTCTGTCTGATGCCAATGCCTGGCTGTATCTTTGCATCTTTCAAAAGCCTGAACAGGCCGTGGCTGGCGAATGTTTTTCCCCTGCTGTTGGCTCAGTTTGGTTGGCTTAATTCCTTGGCAGCCATGCACAGGCTACACAATACATTCTGAATCAAAAATAAATGTATATCACTTTATGGTAAAGCGATTAAAAAAAAAAAAAAAAAAAAAAAAGATCCCCCAAACGCAATTCATGAGCGCCTGCACTGGATTATACTTCCCTTGGATCATGGAACAAGGCATTGTATGGGTAAATGATAAAAAAAAATAATAATAATAATAATAATTAAAAAAAATAAAATAAAATAAAAAAAATAAAACACGTATAAATCTGGCCATAATAAATAAATGAGTTGAGATTGTTATCAAAAGCCAAGAAATTCATCTGATTCACTTGAAAAGTAATTTTCACCAGTTACAAATTCATTGCTTAAAGCTTGTGTATATAAGTTTTTAAAGTGGGCAGACTGTTGTCAAAAATTTTAACTCAGTTAGCACAAACCTGAGATTTCATGCACACTCATCCTTGCAGCATCAAGTAGAAACTGGCGAGCTGTAAATACGGTAAGTCAATTTTTCTTTTTCAAGGATGGCAAAGATATTTAAGTGGTCATTTTGGATTATTGGTTCAGGTTAGGGTAAAGGTTAGGTTAAGATTTGGGTTCAGCATAAATGGGTCATGGCTAATATTAGGAAAAGGCTGCAGAAAATGAGTGTAAGTCAGTTAGGTCATGACTTCACCATCGCAGGGAAAAAATAGTTCCTAAGGTTAAGCTAAGTTATATAACCAGCTAAGGCAGGCTATAGGATTTTTGTTGTTGTTGTTGTTGTTGTTGTTGTTGTTGGAAGCGGGGGGGATCGCAACACGCAACACGATTGGCTGTTTTGGCTTTGAATTTTAACAAATCAGATTACATCGCCAGGAGCATCTCAGTGCATTTGGTTTGGATTGGACCCTCCGTGTACGATGATGGTTTGTCAAAATTATGAAGGAAATAGTTACCTACAGAAGCTTTTAAGGTTTATGGCCGAATTCGAGCTTGTTGCTAGGACACTTCAAGGAGCACATTCAGTAATTTCTGCAGTTAACGTGAAACAAGAGGTAATTTTCCACACCCTCTAATCTGTGATGTCACAGCGATATGCAGCTCCAAAGAGAATGGAATGGAAAAATGGAAAAGGTCACCGTGAGAGCAGCAAGGATAATTTTCTGGTGATCACACTACATATTCTGGCTTTGAAATGGCACTACTACAATAAAGCCGCATGAGCCCCACAAAGTTATGTCTCTCATTTGCAGAGCAGCCCCTGGGCTGGATGTGCGGCATCAAAACTGAGAATCTAAGTTCTCAGTTGTTCAACTCCATGACACTGAAATGCACTTTCCACTGCCTAAACACAACACAGTTCAATAGCTGGATATCATGCAAGTTGGAGTTTGTACATGTGCATTTGCAGGACAGGCGACCAGCTCTAAATTTAAAATTATTCTTGGATGTGTTGTCCTTTTCCCTTCCAAATGAAACCACAGAGTATCTGAGAAAAAGCAAATGCCACTATGAAATATATTTTCAAGCAGTATATATTCTACCAGGCATTAAAGTCATATGCCTGATGATTCAGTATCCAGGCTGGGTGTAACTAACTTATACATCTTTTGGATGACACATTTATGAATATGTAAGTAAACTCCAATTTGAAAACCAAAACATTTCCCTGTAGAATGGTTTGCATGGAGTATTTTCAGTGCAACAATAATAATTACAGCCTTGTGCAAGAATTAACTGTTATTGATTGATTATTTGGTAAATCTGAGACTAAAACTTACAAAAAAAAAGTTTTAACTTTGCATGAATAGATTTGTAAACAAAGCTTTAACATGGTGTTTATACTTTCTTTTCTTTTATTCTATCTACTGTGTTTTCTTCTTCATTTTTCATCTCATAATTCATTTGTCTGTTGCTTTAGACTATTTTTCTAAAAATCCTCCTTTATGAGTTGACATGGGCTGATAATGTGATAATAAGAGAGAGTACAAGCCCACAGTGAAGGATCTCATTGGCCAACTGATGGCCTGTGGATTCTCGCCCACACTGTGTGCCATCAGGAGAGCGGGTGGGAAGACCCATTTAACGCTTTTTAACTACCTCAATTTTTTTTTCTTGCACTCTCCAATGGTAGTGAATCGGATCTTTTTATTTACTGTATTCAAATAATTATTTATTTGCCTAATTTTTTGAACTGGACACATGTTGTGTGTTTACATGCATTTAATAGCTTAACTGGAACCAACTCCTTAGCAAACTGAAGAACAATTAAGTTATTAGAGCAAAACCCAGCATCTCAAAACTATTTGCATGGCCAGAAGATAAGATAATGATATTGATGGTTTTATAAACTGGGTGTTGTCTATGCTGGTGGCAGCTCTTTTGCTGGTCACCAATCTCTTGCTAAACTAAAGAGGGTTTAATGTACAATAAAAACTAATAAAGCCACCAATGCGTGGTTGCGAATTCCTTTAATTTTACTCACATCATGGAATGTAATTCAAATGGACATATCTTTTTATCATTTGGACACTAGCCTATTTAGTTTGACACTACTTTGTCTGTCTTGGTGTAAATTCCCACTATGTAATTATTTATTGTGTCATGAGGGAGCCATAAGACGGGAATAAAAAATAATAATTTTGAAGAACTGTCAATTTCAAAGCAATATGAAAAGGACCTGTCATGCATCTCACATCTGGGATTCTCCCAGTACAGCAGGATGCATTTCACGGGACGTGTTACAGAGACTTTGGCAGATCATAGTAATTTCATAAATATCTTCATATGTGGTGGAGAAGTAACACTGAATTGGTATTTTTGTTACCGAGGCATTCACTGGTGTCACACGCTACGCTGGCCCTGCTGCACATCACAATTACTCACTGCGTTTGAATTGAAAAATCCACACTAAAACTCTTATACTGTTAGAAATCATCAGTTTGGGATGTTCAGTGCATTGGGGGGCATCCAGGGGGTATTTTGTGATTTGCCTTTTTGGTGGACCCACTTTCCTCCAACCTGCCTCATTTACCTCCATCCCAGTGTTTGATTTTTCATGTTATGACTTTCTACTTTCCCCAGAGAACAGACAGGAACCAGCTGCTTTTAGTCAAAAGTGGGTGTGTAGGCCCAGTGGACCTCTTAGTTCAAAATGCAACCAGTCTTGTGGCTGCATTGCATTCTGGTCTATTGAGGCTACTCTTGGTGGAGAAATTGATATCTCCTCCTTTTCTATGATCAAATATTTCCCAGTTTGATGGATTAACATTAGTGTGAAATGGGGAGTCTAGATAGAAGCCTTTGCTCTTTGAGTTTGGTTTGAAAACATCTTGTGTTTTATTTATTTTTTTTTCTGCTTCACAACTCAATTGCAGCCATGTTGAAAATATCTTGATATAATGTCATGTCATTTTTTCCCCCAATATGGGGCAATGTAAATCTACTCCAATACATGTGTGTCTCACTAAGCCACAAGGGAAACCTGATCAATTTGGACAATCAAACAACAATCGAACAAGTTTTTCGACAAAGAAAACTGTGCCATGGCTAAACTTAAAATGGTTATTAATGGTCAACAGATTTGAAGGCTTCCTTATTCCTCATTAGGAACAACATTCATGAATTTTGGATTGCATTTCAAGTGCAAAATGGATGAGAAATTAATTGCAGCCAAGCATCACAGTTCTGTACAACTTTTTTATTTGAAAGACTACAGGAATAAATGTCTCAAAACCCTGGCTTAAAGAACAGTTGTATGATGGAGCTCTGATATAATGTTATTTTCAATTATAGCTAGCTATGTTAATTCACCATAACGACTGATTGTACAGAATATAAAATAGTGAAAAATGCATCATTCGACTGCTTCACCACTGCACACATGAAATCAAAGTCACCGGCATCACCCACATTTAGTCAGAATAAAGTGCAAATAAGAGGTTTTCAGTGTTTTCAGCCCAGATTCCTGATGGCTGATTTTTTTTTTCATGTGCCGCTGCTACAACTAATTTATAACTGCAACCTTTAGTAATGTATTCATTAATTAAGTGCAGAATTATGAAATGGAATTATTAATTGAATCATTTGCCATGTTATTACTTGTTTTATAAAGAGTTTTATTAATTGCAAAATTTAAATGTCAAATTAATTAATGACTTCATACATTCTTTTTTAATTTATCTCTTAATTAATCATTAACAAGCGTGCTAGTGCTGTCTAGGTACTTTGGTGGAGGGTGGGGTAGGCCAGATTGTTACTTCCTGGTATGTGAACGTACAGCGAAGCGGCCTGCAGCTTAGCTTGCTGTCTGCTGTATCACCATATAGTGAATTTTCCCTTACGCGGGGCTCTGGGCCTCTGCACCACATAAACAGTAAATACCACAATTCCCCTAAGCAGTGTGCATTGCAATAAGAACTGAACATGAACAAACAAACACAAAGAGCCCGACTCTTCTACAGGGGCTCCTCCCGAGTGTCTAATAATTTATCAGTCAACTACTGTAGTCTGTTTCTATTAGGGGGCAGAGCAAAACTGCCATATTTTCCACCAGTGTTATTCCTGTTTTAAAAGCTGGTTTAATCCACTTTTTAATGAGTTAACCCACCCAGATTTTCACTGTTTAAATTTTGGGTGTAGAAAAATGTTCGATTTGTGGATGGAAAAGAATATCAGTTATGAGTTAAAATCCATTTTTACAAATTGACCTTCGGTAAATACAGTGGATATGGTAACACTGAGCATCATGTGCTGTTGGAGTAGTGGAAATAATTACAATGAGCAGCACTGGTTATTTCTGTTGGTGAGCAACTGAATTCATATTTTTAAAGCTTTTCACAAATTGTCATTTAAAATGCACTTTACTGTTAGAAATCCAGGGTTATTTATTAAAAAATAGCACATGCATGGGCCAGGCGATTGAAACCCACCAGCTGGAAGTGATCTCTCCAGGAGATGAGTGCAGGTTGCCTGCGACTGTGAAGGTTTGAGCCAGGCTGACACTGAGGACACATGGAAGATTAAAGTGGCCGATAGGAAGTCTCTATTAAATTTGCATTAACACATTGTGTAAATCTGCTGATGATTGCCTCACAGAGACCCCATGGTTCAGCATGCCATCCCCAGCTTCTGTACACTGGCCAGATGGCCACTTCAGAATGAGATTGACACAGTGTTTCAAACTGATTTCATGCTAACTCTCGGGAGAGGGAGACAGACCATCCGCTCTGTTGGGAATCGGGATTACAAAATAGCCAATTAAAAAGGGAAGTGGTGAAATCTTGGCCTGATAAGGTGGAGATTAAATCGGTTATAGTTTATTAGGCAAAATTACTTATTAGAAACTATTCCTCTCCAAACAGATTTCCATTACCAGCCCAACTCCTTTTTATCTGCACTCCTTTATCTGATGGCTGCACCCTGTAATTATGAATCCTCGAAATAGCAATTATGACACCAATTGGACAGCATTTCCTCATACATTTCATTTATTCTCCATAATGGCTTTGAAAGACTGAACATCTTGAAAATTCTTTATGAAAAAGAATAGCTGTGCATGACCTCACTTCTATGCACAAAATACGCTTAAAAAAAACGTGGTGGAAAAAAAAAAAGATAAAAGCTCATTAAATTTGTTGCCATTGAACCTTTAAAGAGATTCCAACCAAATCATGTCAGTTTTCTGCCCCTGTTTCCCAGCATCCATCATGTGCCCACCCGGTGCCATGTGTAATTACTCCTAGAGAATGGCTGAGCAGATGCGAGGGCTGTGGGTGAGACTGAATCGGGGGACTCCAGCGGGCCCAAGTGTCCCTGGATAACTGGTGCTTGCTCTGCTTTGGAGGCATCTGTGCAACACCTGTGGACAGAGCAGCACCCCGCCTGCTACCAAACATCAGCTGTCTATTTTCCACAGTAGCCCTGGGCCCTGGGCCTCCCCTGCAGCCTCTCCCCCAGGTCAGCCAGGTTCATGAGAAAGCCCCCTCTAAGCTTTTCTCACCTTCCCCTAGTTCCTGAACATTAAAGAGCTCCTCAGCCGGTCTGAGGTTGATCTGCTACTTGGGACATCCTCTGACCCTGACGCTGCTGGGCCTACCTCCTTAAACATTGTCAATCTCACACCATACCTGAGAGCTCAGCAGCTATTGGCCGACAGTAAAACACACAGGCAGTTTATTATCCCATCCCCCTTTGCTCTAACCAAACACTGAGCTCATATCTGAGGGCTGCTGCCTGCTGGATCCCTTCATTCTTTTTCTAAGGGCCTGGAATAGTCACTGAATCAGATTGATATAGATTGAATTCATACCCTGCCTATTGTGAACAACCATTTGTATTCATGAAATCAAAGTATTTACCTCTGAGATGAGCATCTACTATGTATCATACATATACTGGAAGCTGAAGTGTTGATAACATGGAGCAATAATAGCGGATCGCATTTCCATCTCACCTTTCATCTGAGAATCCTAAAGCCCTTTACTTTGTGTGGAGATAACCAATCCTCCGCCAATAGAATGCACAGCACAGTAATTGCGGGAAGGGAGATGAGGATTCATTAATTTTTCTTAGAAATTAGAGGAATATGGTCCTGACAGTGAATTTAATACCTGTGCTGGTAAATGCTATGGCACATCTTATTTTATTTATTTATTTATTTTTTTTTTTATCATACCCTCAGCATGGATTGCCTTTTAGCTGCATATAATCATTCCCTTCAGGACTCTGAAGAGTTATGCTGTGATTATTGGGACTGAAAAGGCTTGAATTTTTATTGGCTTATCTGAAACACAATTTATGGTGTTTTCTATGTTTATTTGCAATGAAAGTGCCAGAATGAAAACTGCAAGCCAAAGGACAACATTTTTAGGATCCGAGTGCTGACATTTACCTCGATCAGATGGTTTAAATCAACAAAATTGCCAAACATTGAGGAACAACTTTTTAAAGGATGTGAGGAATTTCATGCAGTTAAAAAAAGGGCAAAGAATTGTTTTGAATTATACCACATAAAATTTGCAAAGAACTGTTTGATTTTGCAATTTTCAAATCACAAAACTGCAAATTCTGTTGTGGTCTCGCGCAGTACATGGCATCAGCCTCAGTGCTTTGGAAGCCTGACCATTAATTGCTGGCAGGTCTTAAAGGCTCCAGTGTTTGCAACCCATCAGGCTGTTGGCTGCATTGTTGTTGGCATATACTGGAAAATATTTATGCTGTTCTATCAATTCAACAACACAGCCTAATGAAAAACTGGCATTGTTTCCTTGTGCCATCCATGACTCAATGGCATATGTGATGTTGCAGCCACTGGTAGGTGTCATGCATGTTCATATGTTAGTCAATCCACAACAAATAAAGAGCAGGGGCTTTAGCTGCTGGGGCAGACTCTCATTGTAGATACTGCTGCAAACACTGTGAAGAGGGGATATTGGGGGACCCTATTTGATTTCATTAGAAAGCAAAATTAGATGAAAGTCTTGATCTCAAAGGACACTTAGCAGTGCCTCTGGCAAATTGACAGGCATAATGCTGTTTGATTTGCAACCAAAACTGAGCAGCTGACAGGCACCGAATGTACTTTGCAGATTGTTTGATAAAACAGATGATACTCCGCTTAGTGCAAAAGAAAATACATGACAGTAAAGCGATATGACACAACGTTATATGCACATTCTATCAACAGGCATAGACCACACAGATCAAAATTATACAACGATGATAGAATATTTTGGAAGAGCAGCCTGTGAATCAAGTGGGCATGCGTTGAATATCATGATATATGATGATAACACTGTGTCCCTGTAGGTCTGCATCCTATTCCACCTGAAAATTTGCAAATATATACAGTGTCGGTGTGTTCAGTCATGGCAGTTTTAGTGACTTTATGCACATCCCAGACTATATATTCATTTGTTTAATGTATGTGAAGATATTGCATGGCTGTGTTCACGCTTGTGGCCTTCGTATTACCAGTTGCATGCGCAGTAAGAGGAATGATGAACATTTCTGCATGAATAATAAAAATTCAATAAGCGTTCTTTTACTTATCCTTGCACTGAAACAATTGTTGCAGCTTTTCATGAGCCCAATATCAGTTTGATGTGGTAAATTTTTAAACTAATGGTCCATACTATGCATAGTGGCCTTTTGATGAAGACAATTGTGCTTCTTCACACAATTACAGGGCACGTTTGCCAGCCCCTGCCCTACACACACATTTGTTTTCACATGGTGTCCTGGTCTGAGTGGCTGTCAGGGTCTTCTTTATTCATCCGTGGCTGACAATCATACTTTATTGAGAATGGAAAAGTGACGGCTAATTGATTTTACAGTGATACCGATGGAGAGACAATGAATGTGCCATCAATTCAATCCGCTATTTAATGGTTCCAATTTAGTCTGTAAATGCTCACTAAACTAATTTCACTGGGAGCAGCAATCTGAAAAGCTATCATATCTCTAATCTCCTCCTATATATTCATAAGGAAAAGGGAATTTAGCCAATTCCAAGGTGTGGAGATGATCTGTTAGTGCAGTGTAAATGTTTAGAACGCGGCAATTGAGTTCATTTATAAGGATATGAAAAGTTTTATTGGCAGGGTCAGTGGAGTGGAACTGTTGGATAATAGGCAGTTACCGAGAAGTGTTTGAAGGCTATGAAGCATAGAGATGTAGGGAATAAAATGCCGGGACATACCGTAATCGGAAGCTAAACTGAAATTCTGAAACGGCACGGCTGTTAGATTCCCACTGATAAAAGGTTCAGTGGCAGAGGCCATTGCTATTCAACCATCTATTTATTTTCCTCTGTGCAAGCTCTTCAATTCTGGCCAAAAGTGGGAAGCAGTGAGCCGCATATGCCAATGTGGTGTGAGATGGTGATGTGGATGCAATGGGCTCTATTTTTCCATCAGAGCGTTCCCCAAACCCAATCATCATCGGATATGGCTTTCACTTCGCAAAGAGAACAGGATGTTAATATGGCTATTCTCTCAATAAAGGGAAAATACACAGTAGTCTTTTAAAGATGAGTTCATTCAATTCACAACACAATTCAGTGCCCATCGCTATGACCCCAATACTTCCTTTCATTCTTCTGTGATTTCCCTTCTTTTTAGTCCCATCTCCCCATTTCTTTCTCCCTCTTGGCCTTACATGGACAAACACACACACACACACACACACACACACACACACTCAACACATGCACACACTCCCTCCCTCCCTCCCTCTCTGTCTCTCTCTCTATTCTTCCCCCTCTCCAAGGTCTTGCCTTTGTTGAGTCTTTACTAGAATAGCATTTTTTTTTATTTTTTTTTTTTTGTGTGTGTGCGTGTGTGTTATTGTGGGGCACATAAATTTAAGGTCAACAACCGCACGGTTTATAAATTCTGTCTCCTATGCTGTGGGTTTATCATAACCTGGATAGATTTTAGCAGAGACCTTTATGATCATCTCCCGTCACTATGGAGCGGATCCCTCCTGCAACCCCCCAGAGTGATGCTTCCCTCCACCAAAGACCATTCCCATCCCGCCGCTGTTTGTTTTCAACGAGCTGCCATTTAGGCATCCATTTAGGCTATTTGAGCAGTAATGCGTACCAGTCTAAATTGATGGAATCGGGGGTTGCTGAATCGGTGTTGTCTATTATCCAAATCAAGCCCCTAAGATGAGGTCCTTTGTTGACTGACAGATGAGTGTGCAAAAAAAAAAAAAAAAAAAAAAAAAATGGAGATAATGATTCTTATTTGTCATAAATGTTAATAAAGTGCTGAAGAAATTTGCGGTGATGTCTCAGCGGATCCTCAGAGCACAGCTAATGTTGGCAGTCAGTCTGGAGGACAGGCTTCCACGTTGGGATACACAGACGTGCGAGCTGGTGTCAGAGCTTGATGATTAGCTTGCTGTGATATTCCTTTAGGGGATGGTAGCCCCACTCTCATGCACGCTCCCATGAGGCAAAAATGTAAATATACAAGATATACTAATATTGTTACCATAGAGACAACACCTCAGACTGGTAGACCTTAAAACCTCCATGAAACCCTTTCTGGAAAGTAATTTTCACTGTTTCACAAGCTCGATTTTTACCTCATTATCCATTTCTTACATCACACTGTTACAACAGGTTAGCAAATATTCTGTTTTTCTTTTCTTTTTCTTTTTTGTAATCATTCGGTTGGGATGTCTCTATGCTAAGATATAGACTGCATTTACAAAGTAATATGCTTAACTCGGAGTATTTTCAAGTTTAATGCATAATCCAGCACAACATCTTGTGGGATGCCTCTGGTAATTTCAGTGTACAAAATCGTTTCTTTATTCATAAATTAAAATTGGAAGTTAATAGGCTCTTCCTTCTTTTCAAGGGATATGATTAAAATATCCATTATGAGATCAGCTCTTTAGTTTCTGTGTTGTGGATTACTTTTATCTTGGCAGCCATAAATTATGGAACTCTGCTCTCTGAGGTAATTGCTTAAATATATTCATTGTTCCATTCTTTTCAGTCCCATCCAAGCAACATTTCTCCCATAGCTTTGATCTCAACCCAGATTTTTTCACTCTCATAATTTTACAGACATCCTGACTGAATATCTACCATTGCACTTTTCATTTAAAATGCTTTCTCTCTTTCTCTCTCTCTCTCTCTCCCTCTCTCTCTCTCTCTCACCGAGACAGTTGACTGCTCTGATATTTATCCAACCTGATTTACACAGGTTTATGTGAGCTAATATAACTTGGAAAGTGGCCTACGGTATGTTGATGAGCACGATGGCACTGTGACCTGAATTAGAGAGCTGTTGTGGCCAAATAAGGATGCTGCGACAGAGGCAGGGAAAATACCTTTAATCCCTGACAAACAAGCATCTTTGGCTGTGAGTGTTTTTGTGTTTGGAGGTGAAGCCATGTGAGGGCCAGGGTTAAACAGAGGCCCTGAGTAGCCAGGGGAGCCCAGCTCAACACAGATAAGGGCGATCATGCTGAAAATGACTCATAGGTAAGACCCCTATCTCTGGATACCCAGCTAGAACAAGCTTTATCAAGCCTAGTCCTGATCTGGATCTTAAAGACCAAACTGCATGAATTCCCCCAGCAGAGAGGTTATATAGTGGAGCAATGGATGCTTTACTGCTTTTGAGCTGGAAGGCTTACCTTTAGCCTGATGGACCCTGGGATTGCCAAGAGAGGTCATCTCTGTCCCATAGATCGAACTTTTTCTTTTCTTTTTTTCCCCCCACAAAATTCATCCTTGAAAGATTTGGTGCTAATTTGAAGAGTTTGTTTACAAAAACATACATCTCCAGCTGTTTTCATTCCTATAAAACATGTTTTGTTGTGTTGTGTTTCAGATAATATCACTCAAAAAAATCACACTAGTAGGATAACACATAAGCAGTATTGGATTCATTGTGTACAGCAGGTAAAGCTTATGTACAACAGTCAGGTATTTTTTCTTCCTTTTTTTTTTTTTATCTGTTTTTGCATTTAATTTATTTTTCTCTCCAAGAATTAAACATGTTCCTTATCACAACAGTGAACAAAGGCACAAAAAGAAAAAAAAAAAAAAAAGTTTTGTGCTTTTCCTGTTGTTTAGCAAACAGCTGAGATGGTATTTTGAGCCATGCTGCTGAGATATATTTTCAGTTCTATCATTTCATTTCAGTTAAAAAAGATGACAAGTATCGATTGTAGCCTTTTAGTTTCCATTATATCCTTCTGCTTTACTTGGAACACATTGTACGCCAAAGCACCCAGCTCAGGTCATCTAAGTGTGCGGTGCTTAAGTGCACAAACCTCATTTTCAAATTTATTTCAATAGTGGAGGAGAGATAACAATGTTTCAGTGAATCAAGAGTATTCCCTTTCAAATCACATCATCCAAGTCCCAACACACTTGACTCTGGATTAGAAGAACCAGATTAAAAAGCTCAATTTAATTAGAGTGAATGGATAGATCCACCACTTGAAAGAGCAATAAGTAAGGTCCCACTTATAGAGAGATATCTTCTGGCCCACTGAGGTCTATACACCCCAGGTAAAATTGAAGATGTAATCTTTCCAGTGCAAGAATAAACTCCTCTGACTGCCTGCTAGGGACACACAGAGCCTCATGATGTGTCCTGCTTTCCAATCACAGGCTGAAGCCTTGTAGCCTTAATGTAGATCAATTATAGGGCAGAGGAGTCACTGTCACATATGATTCACAATATCAATTTCATGCTCTTGGAAACTGTTTGGCAAGTGTTCCCTCTTTTTACATCTGCTAACCAATCGGAAGGCAACATGTCAACGTGAAAGACAATTTAATGGTGTGACAGTTAACCAGCGAGTGCAATGTAGAGGAGATTTTCCCAGCAGTCTCTGTCTGTCATGGCCTGATATTTATTTATTTGCTGCATAGCCCTGCACAAATAAAATGTCACATCTCATTTACACATCCCACCCTTTTGTGATGCAAAGATTCGCTTTAAATGCTAACTGTGGGGACTGCTGGGGCTGATTAAAGACCCCTTGAAGCATGCTCAAATAATACACTGTGGCTGTTTAGAGAAGGACAGCGGAAATATAATAGTGGCGAGCATACCCAAATCTTCTGTTTGAACAAATTTCACAAAATAAATGAATAAATAAATAACATATAATCGCTCGTGTCTGAATTTATCATTCAGCGGTATCAGCGCCCATCGCCGGCTTGGTGCTGTGATGACCTCTGGAAATTTTTTTTGCATCATTTCAGTTCATAGCGTGATCTCAAAGAAGGGGAAAGGCACTTTGAGGTGGACCCGTATGTGTGTCAGCGCTTCCTTTGCAGTCAAAAACTGACGCAATAATAACAATAATAATAATAATACTTGTCTAGTATCACGCATTATCTCAGCAGAGCCGCCGAGCAACAACAAGATGTTACAGTATCCCACAGCGTTCAGTGTCCTCACAGACTCGCATAGACAACGGAGGCCACTGATTTAGATGTACACATATGAGGCCAAGCAGTGCTTCTCTCAAGAAAAGGACAAGATGCTCCCCTCATCCTTGGAGGCATAGGTTTTGAAAATAAACATGCAGCAGTGCCAAAGCCATTTCACATTCTGAAAGGCGACAGTCCACTAATCTATGAATAGGGCGCCCAGGAACCCCAGTGACAAATGTTATCTCAGCATGGCATAGAGGGTTCAAACCCATTCAGCCCCCCACTCACAGGCCACTGCTAAGATTATGTCACCATAATCCCCAAGCAGGGTTTTTGTTGCCTAGATGGGCAGGTGATTCTATGTGCGAGCAAAACAGCACTGCAAGGGCAGCAAGGAGAAATTATTATTTATTCTTGGCATGACAATAGAGGTTTGGACAGTCGGGGTGTTGTCATATTGTATGTACACATTTGAGGTTTGGCGAGATGTAATTCCAAAGGTATAAAAATACTGTAGAAGATGGATTATGTTTTCATATCAGGTGTAGTGCGCGCCCTACCTTTTTACATGTATCAGTGAGGGGGTATGTGGGCAGGGGAAACACATGTTTTTGAGTTGATTGATAAAGTCTGTGTCTCCTCTTTTCTATTTGAGAACAAACATTTTTGTAGTGCCGTGCAGTACACGTTGGGACATAATATAGTAAACAAGCAAATGGAGACACGGGGAGCCAGGAGAGGTGAGTGTAAATTGCACAAACCGCCTCCCCGATCCCAAAGGAAACACAACTTTCTTTTAGTGGGCTGTTTTAATTGATTGCTATAGAACTGGGGTATTGATAACTTAAAAGCTGCTGGTCTTTATACCCACCAAAAGCCTGGTCTTCACACCTCAGGAGCAATAAAGGAAATCCCCTCACTGTCTGGCACCTATGCATCCATATGTGGGATCCAAACAGCCGTTTCATCAGTTGCACGGAGGCGATTTTGCCACCTTCATATGATTTAATTGGGTTTGTATTGCTTTTAATTTAAATGATGATGCAGCCTTGGATGAGGTCACTCACAGGGTTGTGATTCAGTGCAAAGTAATTGAAGTTCCTTCATTTGGAGGAGGTTTGGGGAATTAATCGCTGGACGCTCAAGGACACAGAACCAAGATGTCCAGAAATTAGACAGGATTAATTGAAAATCTTAATTACTTTCTAAGGGCATAAACATCTCAATATCAATTAAAATGTGTTTCCACTGCACTTAGAGGATATGAGGTGCAGCAGTTAATTAGATGTAGAGACTGACGGGTGAGCTCAC
Organism: Myripristis murdjan; assembly: GCF_902150065.1. NCBI lineage: Eukaryota > Metazoa > Chordata > Actinopteri > Holocentriformes > Holocentridae > Myripristis > Myripristis murdjan. The sequence continues at coordinate 22,976,250 of NC_043987.1, read as the reverse complement.
TGGTTTTCAATATAAGCCCTTCGATTGAACTACTATGATTTAAGGGCATAAATAATGCATGCGAGGCTTTACTTTCAGACTTTTGGAGCGTTTTACCTGTTATGTGTAAATGTTCAGAGTCACTAATTCAAAGTTGAACAAAGTTGAAGGTTAGATAGATAACATAAAGCAAGGCGTATTCTGGTTATAATTCAAGTTTCTTAAATTATAGAGTGCATATTAAGCAGAGTTATATGACTGGGGCCAACAGGGAAATAATATCCTCCAGCCGCTTCGCTAGTGCTGTGCGGTTGAGTGAGCAGATAAAAGCTTGGGTAAAAATGGCTAGTGGATGAGGAAATGTTTTGGAGGTGTAACAGTGATTGTTATTCAAGGGACACCCTTCTTCCACTGCCAGCAGTGTGGCCTTGAGGCCTGTCTGTCATCTCACCGAATTTCACACTCCTCCTTTTTTTTTTTTTTTTACCCAAGTATTTATTCATTTATCTATCGTTTTTCTTAATTTCAGTTTATCTTTTGGGAATTGTTCAAGGCCTTTTGTTTCACTGTATGTTATTTCCCCCTCCTCCAGTAGCCACTGCTTTTCTGCTTCAGCTGAGAAAAGGGACCAGTCATGAACCATTTAACCATGGGAAAGCAGGAGGGCCCCTCTAAACTGGTATTTCTGAACCAATCTAGGTAGTGTATTCGAATTGCAGAGTAACAAATGGACAGTGGAAGGGGTTTGTAATGGTGATTAGAGTCTGAAATTGGTTCAGATTTACAGTGTCAGTCAGAGATGGAGAGAGAGGAATAAGCAGTCTAAGCGGTCTAATGGATCCATCAGCTTGCTTCGACTGCTCAGTGGGCCGAGTGGGGTCACCAGCCATCCGCAGGCACCACAAAAGCACTTCAATTTTGTTAGGAAATGTATCAATTTAACTGACTCGAGCGGCACACTGAAAACCTAATGAATCTGGACTCAATTTTCCAGCACACTGCCTCTATGAACTGGAGGAAACAATGTTGGTGGTGAAGGGGTGAAGTCAGGCCATCGTGATTGGCTGGCTCTGACTTCCCGGCCCTCAGCACGACCAGTCAGGAAAACAGGGGCAGGCCTCCGTTTATCTAGCGATAGTGGCAGCACCGACTGCTGTCACTCATCTAACAATCACGTCATTAAAGGTAAATTGGCTTCTATTTCAGCGGGATGATAATGCTAATTGAGTGGCAAAACATAATACCAGGAACTGTTGTGTGCCGTTAAGGGGAGGAGGGGGACAGATTAAATGGCCATACAATAGTGGGCGTCAGGCATGGCAGATGTTGCTTTGTGCTGAGGACTGCATTGACATATCTCTTGCTTGTCAGGCCTGGGCTTTAGAAGAGACTTACAGGACAGGGGACCAGATGGTCTCATACAGAGCCTGAATAAAGCGGTTAAACAGCGGCGCAGTTTAAAGACAACTCAGCTACAAGAAATGTGCTAGTTGGTAAATAAAAAAAGGAGTGGGACTGGCTTTATCGATCCAACCACCACGAGCCAGCCCCCACGGCAAGCTAATGAAGGGACCCTGGTCAGTGGTTAGACGTTTATTTAGCGGCCAGGCCCTGATCACTGGTGACCCTCCCTTTAGTACAGCTGTCAGCCAGTTTTGTCCTGTTGGCTGGAGAACGAGAAAATCAGGAGGCGGCTCATAGAGGAGGTCAAGGAATATTGTTAAATGGCTTGTATTCTCTTCACGGGAGTTTAGTCCTTTGATAGAATCTGATGCTGCATAAGTAGATTAACTAATTCGGCTGACACTCATTTTGAAGGCTGACACTTTTTTAGTCATATCGATACCTTGGATATACGCCGAGTGCATCTGTAGTTTTTAATGTGCAAGCACATCTATATAGTCTAGGCTTATACAGCATAATATAGTGCTTGCTGTCAGGCTGTTATGGAGTTGAGAGGCTGCCCCTCCACTTGACCTCACCATTATGGTGAGCACTGATCTCATTTGACAAGGCCGGCTGGAGCAGCCTTCAATATCTGACAAGTCTTTGGAGAAAATCCTCCTCAACGCAGTGTTAATATTAAATGCAATGAAAGGAAATGTCCACTTGTAATCAGTGAGCATCGGATCCATGGGTGTAAACTGTTGTTACATTCTGGTTCATCTTAGAGGAAAGAGTGTATCAGAGCTTGTTAGAAACGGAAAGGTGTGGGAGACTGCATGGTGCGGTTCTGCAGGGGCGAGACTGCAGTGATGAGGACTCAAAATATGACTTTTTTTTTGTTGTTGTTTTTGCAATGTAAATATTTTAATCTCCAATCCTTGAGTCATATTTAGAGCATTATTTTCTGCTGAACATAATGCCAATATGTATACCATAAAAGGATGTAGTCTGGCTGTAATGTCTGCTGGTTGTCTTTAAAACAGAATGAACAAAGATGTTCCATAAATTTTGACACTCGTGAAAAACTCCTGTGCAAATCTAGGTGATTTGTCTTTGAATTGTCTTTGGCAATGTATTATTCAGTCAATGTTTCCCCTGCTGGATTTGACATTTGTTATTTATAAAGATTGTTACTACACAAATCACCCTGAGACTGCCTCTAAAATATCATGGTTTGGACTACACAGTGTGTTTTGATACAAGGAATAGATAGATTACTCATGATCTTACCAAACCCAGGCGTGACATGGGATTTCCTGACATTTCGCTGTCTTTTCTGTTTTTCCTCAATGAGAGCGGAAACCAAGCTTTGTTTATTTCAGCGGGAACAAACATAAACAAGCGGGATAGATTTGTGTTGAAGCCCCATGGAAAAGAAAACTTAGAGATGCTATTTTACAGGTTCGCAGTCACTATTTTATTTTTTCTCTCCTGTCCATCCCCTAGGTGTTTGACTGTGAGACATTTAATCGAGGGACTAGCGGTTTCATATCAGTAACAAAAATCAAATAATGCAAGATGATTTACTCCCCCTAGCAACTAGGGAGCATACTCTTAGCAACCAGCCAAGCCCCGGGCTTCGGTGTAATCAGCTTGAAAATATTTCAATTATTGTGTTGATTTTAGTGGATTTGAGAGGCGGCCGGTGTGCGCCTTAGTACATTCAGCCCATGACCTGCAGAGGAAGGCATTGATTTAAACAGGTGTCAGAAAGGAAACGTAGAGGCAATTTAAATGGGAATAGGATAGCAAAGTCATTGAGCATTGTTCAGTGCATGTGTGACATCCACCCGATGCTGCCAAATCAATGCAGCTCAACTGAACTAAAAAATCTACCTAGAGGAATCATCCATCTGCCATGGACCACTGGAGCAAAAGGATTGCTTTTTCTTTTCCTGTGTAGCCCTGTCTACTCCATTGTTTATACAAAATAAAATGAGACTCTTTAGCGCATTAAAATGATTGAAAACCAGCTGATTCTGTGACTAAAAGAGTTCCAACAGATATTATACAGAGTGTGACACCTTGTTCGCCCTGTTACTGGGAAATTAAAGGGTAAAGCGATATAGTCACCCAGATGTTTGTTTGTTTGTTTGTTTTTTAACATGAGACAAACAGAGCTTAAAAAAACAATGTATTTTCCCTTCTTTTCAGATAAGACTGGTAAAGTCATTATGTATAGAGTTAGAGCCAATCACTTCAGTTTACTTTAACACACATCCAAATTTCACACACTATGACTTTTGTCTAGTTGGACCAGCAGCTTCAACATTGGGTAACTGCTGGGACTAGACTGGTTGCAGACTGTTTTTCTTCATGTATACTGGATCATTTGCACCAGGTAGGGCCCAGTTTCAGTCCATGCATCCTTGCAATTTAATAAATCAAAGCAAAATCAGGCCTCAAAAATATTAGCTCGGGACATATATTACAGCTTTAAGCCTATATTAGTAATTTAACATTTCTCCTCTCAGTGTGCATCCCAGTTGGCTGAGTAAAGGACATGGAGGGATGTATCAAAATGTCAAAAATAAGACATAAAGAGGGTTAGTATGCTGTATGTGCTACCTATGAAGCAGAAGCCACGGATGCCGCGCTTTTTTCTTGCTGTTTCAAAATTTCATGAAAAGGGATTGAAAAGCTTTGTCCCTGTTTCACGTGGAATAATTGCGAGGTGTGTATTCATTTCAGGCGTCAGCGTGGACCTCCAGTGAAGTCCTTTTGTGTCCAGAGCTCCGTCTCCGCCGCACGTCACTCTCCTCCTGCTCTTTCTGCTCCAGCAATGATATTTTCATCTTTTGATTCAAATAAATAATACGATTCTGGTTTCTTATACTTGCATTATATAGCAATTAAATGTGTTACTCTTGTTTTGTGATGCCTTGGAATTGCTTACAGCTTGAATCATTCCTCTTGTTGATAACAAAGCACCCGCTGTTGTTATGTGTGGACACTCCATGTGTAGGTGTTATGTGTTAGTGTGTGAGAGCATGTGTGTGTGTGTGTGTGTGTGTGTGTGTGTGTGTGTACGCACGCATGTGTACTTTAGTGCCAAGACACAATTTCTCGTCATTTGGAGATGAAAAACACTAGTTCAAAGTTCAACATTTATTTATTGAAAATGCTGAAAAATGTCTAAGCATGTTTTTTTAATCATTGAACCTTTAGTCTATCACATGAAACCCCATCTCTGTTTTTAGTTGCTCAGTAGTGAAAAGACTATGATGATATCCTTTGCAGGCTTCTCAAATTAATTATCGGAAGATGACACCAGCATACTGAAGTTTTTGATTAAAATTTACCGCTCATCTAGCTCAGGAGTCATGTGGCGAGATTAATTTTGGGTCCGTCCTTATAGATTGTTGATGAGTTTGACTTGTGTGTGGAATATAAGCCTTTTGCAAATTTCTTCATCCTTTGTAGCTCTCGAGGTCTACAGACAAATCAGCAGGCTTAAGTCTGGTCGGGTGTCAATTTAGACTTAAGGCAAAGACACTGACCAACAAACCCTAAATACTAAATCCTAAATGGGGAAGGTGCTGTTTCCCAAATTTCCATGGACGCTACACTGCAGGCAGCTCTCCAATCTGACCTCCCTGGGGAAAAGCACATTTGTACACTGTATATGGACGTACTGGGGAGAAAAGTCGTAAAATAATGACATTCACATAGTGTGAAAAACTATGCATGCGGCACCTTTGGCTTCTTTTTGACCGCTTACTTGAAACCAATTATCTATTTTGGAGCAAAATAGAAACGTGTTTGGGGTGCAAATTGAGGTTTTCATGAAGAAACACAAGTGAGCTTCTTTTGTTTTCCATCAGGAAAGTTGGAGCAGCAATAAAACAAAGAGAGGACTGGGTGAAATATTAAAGCGAGAGGAAGACCCACAACAATAAAGTGCTGCGGCTCGTCTGATACGTTTGCCGAAGACGCTGATTCGAGTTGGAATTGAGAAAGACTGGCAGCCATCAAATCTTCGCCGCGGTTGTGGAAGTAAAGTTGATAATGTACTTATTTTTCCTCAGTTTGCAGCAAAGAACAGCTACATAATCTGTGTTTCATGGCGCTTTTTCTCAGCAGCACAGTTTTCACGTGTTCATTAAAGTCATTACAATAACTTACAGTATTGCAACTCCCACCTTGATTTGTAATCTTTGCTTTAGAAATAATAATATTTTTTTTAATTTTTTTTTTTTTTTTAAAAATGGAAACCGAGCCTGGTAAAACTAAAATAGATTCATGTCAGGGTGAAATGAAAAACTGTAATTTATTTTTTAGTTATTTATGTTTCTGAAGAGACGCTGAATCATGAAGCCAGCTGGTGTACATAATTAGCGAGTGTAGTGTTGCCACTTGTTATATTAGAACAAGATAAAACATAAAACAAAATAGAAATATACATGGTCACTCGCTCCCCTCCACTGATCATGGGATCCCAAAGTGGATCCCAAAGAATAGTTTTCAGAGGTGGGACAATTTCCCTACTTATAAAGCCTGGTTAGCTCATTTGCCTTCACTTGTATGAAAAATCATCTCCAGACAATGAATGTTTGCAAGGGAAAAAAAAAAAAAAAAAAAGACTACAGCAAAGACTAGGTATTTCCCATGGCAATCTTGGACAGTTGGCATCATAGACAAACAGCCTGAATTACCTATGCTGCTAATCCTGTGCTTAATAAGAATAATCTGAAAAAATCGTATGTGATTTATTTTTGAAATAATACATCAGATTAAGCAGGTCCACAATCATGAAACAGTTGGGTCAAACCCACAACATTTCCCTCAACAGAATCATCAATCCTCAGCATGGTGCTTTTGGTTGCTTACAGGAAAAGATAGCCTCTTTTCAACTGATGGAGAAATCACGATTGAATTGGGGACGTACACAACTGTCCATGGTTGATAAAACACATCACTTCCTGTTGGACGCGTGCCAGAGGATTTTTCCCAGGACAGACTTTACTTGACACTGGCTGCTCAGCAGATGTAAATGCCTTCATGGACTGAGTGTAGCTATAGATTAGATCCAACCCAGTAGCCACATTAAAATGCTGCCATGTTACAGTTCGTACATGTTACATTAAGTGTTGGTTTGGAGAAAGTTGAAATTTCAACGTTTCTGAACAAAAAATATGTTGCACATCAACGTTTAGATTTACAGCCAATGTGGAGGAGCCTGCGCCAACATCGGGAGACTGTTAAAGTTCACGCAAAGGCTGGCTAACAAAAATTACTTTAAACTTTACTTTGAATAGGTGATGGTTTAGGTTAGGAAAATGTTCATCATCATGGTTAAGGTTAGGCTAGCTAGTGAATGTTAGCTAGCTAAAGTTTCCACTGTATGTTTATCTAACATTAACTCGTTAGCTACTTTAGCCGATTTTGTTAGCTTTATCGGCCTTTAAAATTACTTACAATAGGTCATGGTTAAGGGTAGGAAAATGTTCATCATCATAGTTAAGCAAAGCTCTCAAGTCTCACGCATTGGGCATGAGACAAACGCATTTCAACCCGCTCACACGCCGCACCTTGTATTTCTCATGCAGAGAAATTACCAGCATAATGCCCACCAAATTGCGCCACCATTATTTTTATAACAGTGGAACAGGTAGAGGAATCTGTATTTTCTGTATTTTTATATCTGACTGTATTTTCAATAATGAAAATATTGTATTTTCAATAATGAAAATACAGTCAAATATAAAAATACAGGCTATTGATCTGCTTGGCTATTATGACCCTGACACACGCGCGATTTCAGCCGTCATACGTGGTCGGTGGCAGCTTTTGCGCCTATTATTACTATTATTATACACATGTTGAATTGGCTGCTTGTTGGGTTTTTTCACGTATCCATTTTTGCAGAGAGAGATAGCAGGAGCTCTTGGGGTGTCACATTATAGAGTGGTGAAGTCCCGCCCCTTCCGGTGGCCCCCCTGAGACCTTTCGGAGCGAAAAAAAATGAATGGTGTTCAATGGACAGAAAATAATTATTTTCTGGTCCCCCCGTCGTTATGCCATGGATTACACAAATGTTGTTTATAGGCTTAAATAACAATTTTTCATGTTAAGAGTTTGACCATTTATTGCGCCATTGTTCAGTTAAATGCTGTTGAGAAAACACAATTAGAAAGACTACATACTGTGTCGCGTATGTGACGTCATGTCATCGCCGTTTCCCTCCATCCAGATTCAAGTCAAGATGCCGGTGTGTTTTGTTTCCGATTGTCCGCGTCTCCGAGGGCCGACGGAGCGCCGGGCGGGAGGGCAAGAGCCCTGTAGTTAAGGTTAGGTTAGCTAGTGAACGTTAGCTAGCTAAAGTTTCCATTGTACATTTAGCTAACATTAACTAGTTAACGTAGCTAAAAACAAGCAGTTCTTGCTTGACACAGGACTTACCGCCAAACTTTTTTTTTTTTTTTTTTTTGTTTCACTTGATTTAAACAATGAAAACGTAACATTTGAATGCATCCTCTGTTTGCAGAAATGTAGAACGCCAACATTTTTTTTCCTGGCGACAGGGCGGGTTGAATTACTTTAACATGATATCACTCGGTGATAGAGAGTAGCTGAACATCTGTTTATTTTGATTAAAATGTCGCAGATTACTACTTTAAAATGCTTGTAACATGGAGATGTGATTGTCGAAAATGGCGCCCTCCCATTCGTTTGTGCTTTTCACACACTGGTGCTTTCTGAGAGAGCTGGTATTTTAGACGGAGTGAAAACACAGCGGAGAAAGAAAAAACCAAAGACAGGGCAGCTGCTGCCTGTAACCAACGCCCGCTGGGGGTTAACTCCTCTACTGAAACCATGACTTAATAAATGGTGTAGAGACTTGAGAGTAGTATCATTTCAATGCATAGAAAGGCTGATAGGTTGAGTAATTTTTCCATCTTTAGACTGAAATGTGCACAGGTATAGATACGTATCGTGTGGTCTCTATGCAGGAAAAAGCCATCAGAAAATGTCAAGTTAGAAAGGTGCTAATGTGTGTGATCACATTAATCGTCTGACAGGATCTCACATTCAGCACTTAGTCCTTTATGATTTTCACTGAAGTGAGGTCTAGGTGTCAGGTGTCATAATTTAATTGTGTTGTTTTCTATTTCTCTGGGATACTTCAGGGACTGGTAAGCAGAATAATGTGGCAGAATCTACCACCCTCCCCTTCTCTCTTTCTCTTTCTCCTCTTTTTAATTGGAGACACTGGGGGTTCACTTCACTTTTCACTTTAATCTTGACCTTAGAAGATAAACCATTGATAAAGATGAGAATCATTATCTGCCCTGAGAAATTCAAGGAATAATTTCCTCAGCTCATGTTCAATTCATTAATGGGAAAGCGCTTTTGTAGTTAGGATATCTTGAATATGCAGACATCCCACAGGATCTATCAGAACAAGCTGTTGTCAGAAACTGTGTGTTGTGTTGTCAATCACTAAAACAGTCTGCTTTTAACAAAATGAAGCCGTTACATTTGGCAAGTGATTCATATCAGGAGTCCCATTAATTTGTCACAACTTGGGATTTTGTTTGCAACAGAATCAGCAGGTTTCTGCACTAAATTTATCTTAGAAAGTTGAAAATATGTTGGAACATAGCCACCAAAGACAAATAGCCTCGCCTTCTTTTGAGAATCAATCTGATCAATCTGATTCATTTGTCAGATTACATCAGCTAATTCAACAACACTCCACTGAGAAATACTTTCACTTTCACCTCTTACCTTACAGCATATAAACAATTATTCCCCAATAACCTTGCAAGCCAATAAAAAACAGTGACTAAGACCAATTTTGACTTTAGATGTTGCTAATACAGTACACTGATTGATGCTATGAGGACAAGCAAGAAATTGTTGCATTTAAAAGCCTTCATAAAGCAATGGAAAACTAAAAAATACTGTATGTTAAATGTTTTCATGGTCATCACCAGGTGTAGAAGTAATCATGAAACTGCGAGAAACATTCTATCAACTCTACAACTAAAGGCTCTACAAAATGAGCTCTACAGTAGTGTTTGCTATATAAAAAAAATTGCCAATACATAGCTGCAGTGCTAGTAAGACCCGTAGCTATTTCAGTTCCAACAAGCAGGACATTGTCACTTGGCAGGACAGCTGTTTGGTCTTACCAGAAATCAGACAATATGTTCACCATGCAAGGGAACTAAAGTCCACCCAGTCCTGCTGTAATGGATTACTGTAGGAAATGCAGCCCCTAAAACATTTTGCATTTTATTACAGGAACTCACATCTTGGCGGATGATGATGATGATAGTACTCGAGAGCAATACTAGGATAAGTGTGAACATTTTCCAAGCCTTTAACTTCTAATTCCCAAGACACTGCTATAAACTAACACAGTTACGTACATAATATTTAAACACTAACCATATAATTCTTTACTGTCACTCCAGTTCTCGGCCCACCACCTTTCAGATCAGCAATAAGCTTAATGGTATTTTGGAGGAGCTTGCTGTCTTCTGTCTGCTCCTGGTCTAATTCTACAGATCATTAAAGAAAGCATCTGCAAATCCTGGACTCCAGTTGGGCTTGGCACCATATCTGCCTACTCCATGACAAAACTTCCGCTGTACTGAAAAGGTCATTGCCTACCTCGCATCAAGGACAAAGTCACCTTCCCTTGGAGGAGAATCAAGTCCTCTGAGACACTGCGTGTGGCTCATGAGCCTACTGTTGGAAGTAGGTCACCTCACCTCGTTGCTGGAAGTTATACTATTATTTTCTTACTCTAGTTGTCTCCCAGCATATGACTTCCCTGTTATGACTTGTCTTGTGTATTCTCTGGCCATTGCTGACACTGCTCTGCCAAAAAATCATTTGTGGCACATAAGAGCGATCCAGCAGCCACAGGTGTTGTTGTGACAGACTGACAGATTGAGCCACACACGTTTGCTTTTGCACGCAACACTTTTATGGTCTATGTTTAGCATCACTGCTGTTTTGTCAGGTGAGAAAAAACAAATTTAAATGTATCCAGGAGGATCATATTACCTTTCATGAATGGAGTATTGCGGTGCACACTGCATCAGGCTCAGGCACATCTACAGAATGGATCATAATTTCTTTGAACATGAGCATTAATAGCGTCGCGGTAGCAATCATGACTATTTATTATGTCATAATGGATTGATAACGGCAAGTTTGTAAACTTTAAAGTTGCTCAACAAAGTAGTTGTTCACCAACGGCTTGTGTCCAGATAAAGGATTTCATAAAAACGGTGACAAATCTTGGTTGTCAAAGCCACCATGTCACTACACCGGCTTCAGGGACTCAAAACAAATGATTGACCAATTGGAGATAGACAGTAATTTCAAATTGGCATACCAACAAATCGGATAATAGTTTTGACCTCAAGAGTTGTTGTATAGTGTCTCTTATGCTTGTTTGATGGGGATTTCTCACTTAAATACAGCCAAAGAGTTCCCAGGTTTTCGATTTGACCAAACCCATCAGCTGATTTCACTGATCAGTTCCTCTTCTCTGGTTGAAAATGCTGTTAATCAGTGAAATCCACTTCTGTTGTGTTTTGTTTGAATGAAAACCTGCAGACTTCTGGGTGAGCGCCACCACAGCAGAACAGAGCAGGCCTCCATCAAGCAACCACATGACACCAGGGCTGGGAGAATCGTAATCCAATGAGAAGAACAAATTTCTGTGAGTCCATTAAGACCCATTGCCTCAACAATTTCTTTGTGAGAGCAGTTGCCTTATCCAACCATCCCTGCTAAAATTCATTCCCATAAACCCCAACAATCTCTGGTTTTTCAATGTTGAACTGTCTGTTAACCGGGATGAAATGATAGGATGAAAACATGATAAACCAGGACTCTGATAATACTCCTTTTGTCAAGAATTCAACCAGGTCACTGGCATTGTGGTTTCAAATATTTGCCCATAAAATTTAGGCTTTGTGAGTTTAAATCCCAGTCAGGTAGAGGCACACAATTCACTAAATTTACATAAATTTAGAATGATTCATACAGCGAACACAAAAGGTAGCCAATGGTGATAGTAACCCTGAAATAAAAATGCATTCAGTTTGATAAAGCATGGGCCAAACTCTCTCACAAATGCTTCAAATAAGTTGTTGGTGGTGCTAAAAACCACATCAGCAGGCCTAATGTGTCTGAAAAAGTCATCACAGGGTGTTTTGAGACTTTCTGTGGTCTGTTAGCTGGAGGTAAACAAGATTTGAGACTCTTCAGCTGATAGAAGCTAAGTTGCTTTTGCATTTTTGGTTTCAGAACAATCTCTTTTCACAGGGTACAATTCAAATATTTTGATTTCTGGGTACGGTAAATTATATGGTTCCAGTTTCTTATATCTGTTACTAACAAATCCACATTGCACGTATGTTGAAAAAAATTTGGAAAGATTTTAGTAGATATTTCAGCACCATACCACTACATTCCCTATTTTCGATAAACTGCTCAAAAATCACAAGCTTTTTGATCATTAGCACCAGTATCTGTGTATACAGTTATATTTAAGCCAGGTTTGAATTGCTAAAAACAATATTATCTTTCATTAATGCTATATCTGCACTGCTGACTAAGTTTAGCAAGTCAAATTTAAAATAATTTGTTTTTCTTGTGCATTCAAAAGCCCACTATAAGCCTTCTTTTCCTGAAAATACTCTCTTGAATTCAAAGTGGAACCACATTACCCAACCAGGATCCTTTTTGAACTCTTATTTGCTGGAGAGAAGATCAGATACATGCCTGTCCAGAGTAAGAAGAGAAGATAAATATATGCATTCTCCTCAACTGCCTATATATCTGACTCAAGAAGCTGAAGGTGGGGCTTTAATTATTTCCTCCCCTTTCCTTAATCACTTATTTTGAAAGCCTTGGCTACTCATCGATAGCAGAGAAATGAATGTTATGTCTTAAAATGTTCCTTCCTCAGGTCCTCCTAAAACTGTCAATAACAAGTTGGGAAGGAGCGATTCTCAGCCATCTCCAGCGCTGTTGATGGATATGCTCACACCTCCAAGAGGTAAACAGCATTGATTCTGTCCCACTATCACCTCTTATTTGCTTCCAGCCTCTGCACAATAAGCTCCTTTATGACTAATCACACCCGTTTACAGGACTGATACAAGGCATTTTTATTTCCAGAGGTGTGCCTGGAGCTCTCAGATAGACTGTGTCAGTATTGAAATGTTTCTGGGCTGTCACATCTCCTTACTTCCTTTGCTCTAATGTGATCGATTGGACCAGCTACAGAGCCATAACATGCTCCTCTACAGGACACTTTGATAGTAACATTTCAGGCCCAGTTGAACCCTATTTCCCCTGGGCCATTAAATGAAAAACTGGACCTGAAGTGGATCTCTGACTTTGGTCCATCCCTGAGCTTACAGGCACGTTAATGACAGAAATTGTACATGTCAGTACTACCAGGGAGCCCAAGGATTAAATAATGTGCATGTAATAGTGAGATCTGAGGTCTTGGCCTTGATGTGCTAAGAACATTTGCAGTACCACTTTAATGACGAAAGGAAAGAGCGGGGTCTCACAGTCTTGCCTTGGAGGACATGTCAGGCCTTTCATGGGAAGCATTTTTAATTGCAACCAAAAATGTCCATTAGTGAAGTTTCCTTAAGGCAGATCTTGTATCCATAATAGAGGTCATACTGTTGGGTTAGGAGTGTAGAAAATGCGTAAGTGGTAAGATTTTATCAATATATTTTACATTTATTATTATTATTATGACGACAGTGATGATAATGTTGATGATGGTGATGATGATGACAATTATTATGACAATATTATTAGTAGTAGTAGAAGAAGTGTATTTGCTGATATTTTGTAGGTTCTATATAAGTTGAAAAGAAGATACATTGAACAGAATAAGATTATTTTGTGGGTGAGTATGCTGAGAAATTAAATCTGGAAGGTTGGATTAAATCTGTATTTGTATTTTGTGTTGTGATATTTGATTTAACTATGTGTGTATTGGCAAAAATAAGAGGATTGGAATTAATAACCAACAATCAGTGGGTTAACTGCTCTGTATGGCAGCCACTTCTGTCATGTCCTGCTGTTTGGCACAAGCTGTTTTTTGTTGTTTTTATTGAGTCAGTTTTATTGCGTATTATCAAATTCATTGCCAAATTTGGAGTTGAGATATATATAAATCTCAGCATAACTAGAAGATATTGACTGAAGAACATTTTTAGACTTCTGCATGTGAAATATGTTCAGTATTACCGATATCAGGTAATGCAATCTATGATAGAACATCTGAAGGTACAAATTTAAGGAATTTCCAGTTCCATTGTTTTACTCATTGATTACACTGATGTATGTGGAGCTACTGGATGACAAATACAAGATAACGTGAGGAGCAGCGCTGAGCGGTGGTAGCAGATGGCCCATAGGGCATGTTTGTCAGATTTAAGACATATAAAGAACTGACACACACAAATAAATTTGGACAGTGTTGCTTTAACATCTGAGAACACTATTTAACTCATCCCATCTCAGGAAGTTTTCACACTTCACGCTTCATTAACCTCTAGGGCACAGAATCCCTGGGAAGTCAAGGAAAGAAAATGCTTGTCTTTCCCATATAAATCACCACCAAGCAGAAAGCCCTCAATGACAACATTTACATGCATACAGTATCCCGGGTAATTGCTGATATTGTGGTTAAGGTCCTATTCAGGACATGCTGTTTATATGCATCTTCACATCTCAGTCACAAATATCCATGTACGCATGCATAAAGGGAATATTCCAAACACTATCATGGAAACCGAGCTTGCACTAATCGCAAAAACCAACAATAACTGGGATAAGGCAAAGTTTACTTGTCTCAGTATTCCAGATTATATTGACACATGACAGCTACTATAAAACGTGTTTACATACGCAGAGCTTCCAAAAAAAACTAGCATGTATCTTGATTAAAGCCAAATTCAAGTTGTTTATACAGTGCGTGTCTTCATATCCTGTTTACAAATATCTCTGTGTACATGAATATGTAGAATATTCTGAATTTTACCATGGAGAGGGAACTTTCACAGACTGCAAAATTCAACAGCAAACAGGATTAGGTGTTAACATGTTTCAGTATCCCAGCGAATATCGGCATATCTCAACAATCACATTTGGGTTTCTCATAACTAGAATATAAGCTTATCCATGTTACCGTACACAGGATATGGTGTTTACATTCGGCAACTCAATACTTGAGTATCCTAACATTAAATGGTGTGAATCTTACATGTGTTGGAGTTTTCCAGTCTCAACAGCTTTGCTTTACATTATAATTTTGTGTTAAAGCATGTTGGGGACGCTAAACCATCTAAATATCATAAATATGTGACAAAACTACCATCCGGATAGATTCCTGCAATGTAAATGTGCAAGTATAAAGCCCTTTGTTTTTACTGTGGTATAGAGGCTTAATTGTCAGAAACAAAGGTGACAAAGAAACGGTCATGTATTTTGAGTAAACACACTTTACTCATGGAGTTTTACCTAAACTAAAGAATAATGAATCACTTTTTATGAGGTGATTATTAAAAGATGAGAGCAGATATTCAGTCATGGGCTGTAAGATACTTACGAAACACACATAACCAAGGGAGCTGGTGTTAATTTCAAGGTGAGGCTTGTGATTCTGATTCATTTTGGGTAAAAATAATCAGTAATTAATAAGTAAAAACAAACAAATAAATAAATAATTAAAAAAATAAATAAATAAAAATGGATACATCTTAATGGAGCAACAGGACTCAAACAGGGTTTTCATATACTGTTCCTGTACTGCTGTGGTGACTATGGGGGTCGATCACAAGTAGACACACTGAGTAGCCTGAAATTTTCAGAAAGAGAGAGAGAGAGAGAGAGAGAGAGAGAGAGAGAGAGAGAGAGAGAGGGTTGGGTGGGGATGAACTATCAATCCAAACAAGCCAATAAAAAAGGAGAGAAAGAAAAAAAACTGACCTGACTTTTACAAATTATTTCATCAGTGGTCCAACTTATAGGACAACTTCTGAAATCTGATTACTTTTCTTTTATTCTCTGCTGTTGCCTATGGAGAAACTGCAATATCAGGTATTGCAGTATTGCCTTGAAGCAGTCAAGGCTTCATCTTCAAGCAGAATTGACAGCAAGAAAGCCTTTAAAAGCATGTTTAACATAAAATTTCTACTGTGTTACATATTAATGCATGGTGTGTGTGATCCCTGGTTGTAGTTGTAGTTCCCTTAAAAATAATTAGTCATGGTATCTACAGTGTTCACAGGAAAATTTAGCCACTTTCATCACACCGCATTGGAGATGCACTTAAGATGCTGTGGTGCATCTACAGTACAACTGCATGCCTTTTTTCTCACAGTGTAGCTTCATCATTAGACATAGCGGCTGGTGCATTAAGATGCCTTTTTCTCCCATTTGAAATTCTTTCTCTGAATTTATTACACCAGTTGTCATTGGTCGGACAGTCACAGTTAAAAATGTGTTCTTGAAGGGACTTTAAGTAAGACTTTAACTGCTTTAACTGATAATAACATATCTCAGGGTGTTAATGGCTTTGTTATTATCTCACCAAGTGCTGAGATCTCAGACATTCAAAACTGTTTGTGGTCTTCACTCTGTTTTGGAACAATCATCCTATTGATTATTTTTGCAATTCCTAGAAGTTGTTGATCAAGGGAAAGGTAAAGGTTTCCTCTGTAGTACTGCTTGCAAGTAGGTAGCTAACATTAGTTTGGTAGTAACTGCATTCATAGGTGTCAACAAATCATTACTTTGCACGCTCAGGCTTAGTCCAAGTCTTTTTGCTTCCAGTCCAAGTAAAGTAAGTAAGTCAAGTCAAAAGTCTCTAGTCTAGTCTCAAGTCCCTTTGCAAAATAACCACCTCTGATCTTCCTTAAACTATGGACTTTACCAGAACAATAAATAACATTGCATATGATCAAATACATATTTTCTTATCAACAACCAACTGCATCTATATTCAGCAAAGTGCATTTTCCAAATACATGTTCAGTGAAAAAAAAAAAAAAAAAATGTAAATAAAATCCAGTTTCCAGCACCTGTCCAGTAATTTGCCATGGATTACTCTTTCAGCATAAAACCAGTAAAATAAATAACAAATAACCCCACAATTTCTTTGGTTATCTTTGTATTACAAAAGGACAGTGTAAACAAATGTTTCTTGCATAATTTTCCCTGTTGTATAAAGTTTTTTCTCTATTATTCATATGTTTTGATTTCTTCAGTTACCAGAGAAATAAGGACTCATACCCATACTCCCTTACTTCCTATTTCGTTTACAACCTCACTAGTGTTTTTGAGTTACTATGGTAACACTTCCCAGCACTTGCTTCCCTTACTGTCAGCTGTCAACTCTGGCTAGCAGCCATGGAAATCGCTTGGATGACTTTTGATATGAACAACTGTCCAAACTAACAAGGAGAGGTTCGAAGATTTAAAACTATAAAGACATCAAGATCATGGAAATGGATTTATGGATACTTTAACTTTGACCAGCAGAGATTATACAGTTGCAGTGTGTCTTTCATATGTGTGTTTTATTTTCAAGTTTGTATTATATCAAGTCTGCATCCCTATTGGCCAAATTATCAGGTTCAAAAGATGATGTGCAGCCTTTCATGGAGATTGCACCAGTTAGGTTGAGGAGGTTTGATGAGGCACACCAGCTGGTTGCCAAAGTCTTTCATAAATTAATTGAATCAGTTAATAAACTGTTTTTATCCAGTGGATTTCTTCATTGCACTAAATAATAAGAAAAGGCATCTTAGTGACTCTTAGTGATCAAGTGACTTAATGTTTGCTCACAGCATCATGCACAAACTACCTTTAGCTGTTAACCTTCTTGAGGTAGACTAGCGTTATTAGATAGAACAGCAAATTCTTGACTTACTTTTCCTGGGAAAAATAATGGTGTGCTAAATTTGACATGGTCGACAATGCAACCCACTTCCTTGACAGCATATACAGATATCCAAATGAAGTAATCCTTGGCACAGACATTCTTCATTTGCGGGACTGAATAATAATACATGACTTTGACTGCATGTGTATTACTGCTGAAATTTGCTTATTCTTGTGTAATTAATATCACAAATTCTTACTCAATGTTTGATTTAAGTATATATATAAAAACAAATCATTTTGTTTCTGCAAACATCTTCTGATGTCAGTGGGCACGTCTGTAGTGACATAACTTTGAGCTGCTGGATGTTTCAGGTCTTTCAACTTCATCCATCCTTGCCTAGGTGACCCAACTTGGGTTGGGCAGTCCCCACCTTGTTTTGTACCATGTGCAATGCACAGATAATTTCTTGTGATCCACAACTCTACCTACCAAAACCCCACCTGTACACTGTTTGCACCCTGTGCCAAAGCCTAAACACTGGCCAGAGAGTGACAGCTCACCTCGTGCACACAACGTGCATGATACCCCTGAATGTGAAAAGCACATCCTCATTCTTAGCTTTCTTTTTGGACTCTTACATCTGATCATCCCAGGGAATAATCGTGTCAAGCTAACCATCTGTGTCAATGTTACTGACAGCAGCAAAATTTGGTCACCATGATGGTTTATGAGATATTGAGCAGCTTCCCTAAGTCAAGCTTCCACTACCAGTCTTGCATGGCTCTGAGAATCTGAACAACACTCATGTGGGACTTTGTATTCTCTCTGACTTTGATCAAAATGGCTTGCTTGTTGGATTGCTTTAGGTGATATGCCCCTGGATTTGTGCCTGCTACAGCCTTCAGAACCTGGCTGTGCCAAAAGTTGAGCATATGTTCCAGGGTAACTCTCCTGAGGCACAGGTTACCTTGTGATGATTCACCTTGGTGATAGGTTTGAAAAAATCATGGGCTCACTGATTCGTGGACTGCATTGCAATTCTGTTTTGCAGTGCCTCCCTCGCATGGATGACCATGAACTCTTCACTTGAGTTGTTGATGGAAAGTTTAAGGTCTCTCTTTTGTCCAAACAAAGCTAGCACACATATGTCAGCCCACTTAGAGTGTATATCTAAGATCGTAAATTGGCTGAACATTGGAAAAGGCGTCTTGCCTTCTTAGATCCAATGTGGGCATTCCATCAGTGTTTTACTATGGAAGCCTGACATTACAATGACCTCCAGATTACATTGGGACACTGTATGGAAGGTATCAGAACATTGGTTTGACGTTGTGTCGATGACATAGGGGTGATATAAATATAACCTAATCATTCAACAGTTTGATATCAGGAAGACATAGGATTTGATGAGGATGTGCTATCACCAAGTGTTGTTCAAGCTTTGTGACAGGCCCAGGCAATAGCAAATGTACTTGCCAAAGCTATTCCTCTGAAAGTCATCAACAGAAGGCATTGGAAAAGAACTGGGAGCCAGGCTGCCAGGCTGATAGATTCAAGCCTTGAAGTTACCTGGTAACCCTGATTTGTCCATTGCTGCCAGCCACAACTCCGGTTCCTGACCAGTCACCTGGATGGACAAGGTTAAGGCCAAAGTAAAAGGTCACAAAATCTGACTACCTCCAAATGAGAAGTTAAACGTAGAGGCTATCTCCCCCACCTTCAGTACCAGAAATCTGGATGTTTTTGTTGTAAGGCACATCTAAAGGGAACAGTAGCAAAGAGATTAGACATAAGCTATTGACTGAAGAGATACTGGGAAAATGTGATTGTCCTAGGCATACACAGGCTATGCTACATACAGGTACTGATGAGGTTAACCAATAGTGCAGATCTCCCTTCGTCCTTTTGCCTTCTTGTAGGCCTATATCCTTAATCGGCTCAGTGGACAGTCCTGTAACTGTATTGTAGCCTTGGTAACTCTGGGATCCCACTCTTTTCCAATAAAAATCTAATAAAGGAATTTAACTGGAGGTATTCTGTTCAGCACTGGGCTATGGTACTAAAACAATCTTTCTTTTACTGCTGATCCTTGACAACCAATAGAGAAGTTTGGGGCAACCCTTATTCACATAGGAGGGCACTGCTTTTGGCAACCTCAAGGATTTCCTTTCAGTTGAACTCCTTCCTGAATATTGTACTAGGTACCAGTGGATCTATTAAGGAAGTACAGGTTCAGCTCTATCTGCATCAGTGTTATGAGGGTCATCAATTCTCTCCTCTTTGGAAGGAAAAGTTGTCCACTGTGTTGTTACCAAAGCAGCTGTTTGGTGAGTCTGTCAATGAAAACAAACCATAATCTGTTCTGTAATCTCACTAACCTCCTGTGCCTTTCTGTCCTGTAAATGGTGAAAAGGTTGTTCCTCAAGATGATCACCTCCTTGCTTGGTTTCATGAATTGCTTTATCAAGGGCCTCAAGCTCCTGCTTTAACTGGCTAGTCTTGATTAGTGGTTATCATATGGAGGTTGCGGTCAGTCATCCCCCTACACCAAACCTTTTCCTAGCAAGGTTGACAGTGATTGTTGTCCTTGCCTGGGGTCTCCTGTCTGCACACACAAGTTATGGGGCCTGGCTGACTGAAAATCTGGCCCACCACAGCTTGTCCCTTTCTACTGCACCACAGTTTCTGTCACCAAATATTTCATCTTAGCCTCATATCAGGTTATTGAAAAACCTGACAACACACATTCTGTTGTTGTTGTTGGCATCACAGTGGCATGGCTTATGTCACGTAGATCCATCCAGTTGTGGTGCTGTTGAAATGGCTCTTACATACATCTTTAAATGCGTTTTGACACACCATTAGAAATGTAAAGAATGTATACACTATTTAACTAAACCAAACACTTGCACAAATCCCTTAATTATGAAAGGAAAAATGCTGTTTGGACCAGCAGTGGAATATTGACATTTTCTTCGAATTAGCTATGGATTATAGCCGAATGGAACAGGCCTTGTGACATCCAAAGGAAATCAGAAGGCCATAAATTCTTAATTTCCATGTGGGCAACAGTCTACCAGTGAGCCTACACAGGTAAGAAATTGGACAGCTAAATGGAAAACAGAGATCTGACTGTAAATTATTTTGACCATACTCTTTCAAGATTAGGACCACCTGAGTATGGGATAATTGATATTGACATAGCCTACTTTCTCACATAATTTTATGCTGAAACTTTGACACATTGCATTGGCACTGCATTACAACACCCAACACTTTTACAACCATTTTTACTTGAATTGGTCAAGAGTAGTCCTTTTTCTTAATGCTTTACCTTTGGCTTTACCCACAGCCTACAGTCTACATATTATACTTCATGTAGATAAAACCCCTTTTACACCAGTAAAGGCATCTTGAAACATAACCAAGGTCTTCTTGACTCATCACAAAAGGAATTACATTTCAGATTGTTTCTGTTTATTTGGTAATTGCTGTTATTTTTTCATTTCATTAAGAATTGAGATGTGGCCTAATGTTTCAAACTAACATATTCACAGGGGAGTTAAGTTTGATGCATGCACGCCTAACCAAGAGAAATAACACCAAATTTTATAGTCAGACAATTTGAAGTTAGAAACAAATGTTACCAAGAGATATTTCCTCGAAATTATTGATTGCTGTGGGTTTATGTGGAGAGTATTAAGTACTGTTTGACGTTCTTCCAAGAACTAAGGCCTTGTGATGCCTCTCTGAAGATGGACACCTAACCATTTTAGACAATGCATTTAAAAAAAAAAAATCTTGCACTCTTCTATATTTTCCTGTAACAATTTGCATAACATCTAACATAATCATACATGACTTCAGTTGGGCTTTTTGAAGGGGAAGAGCTTTAAGGTTGGATTATGCCCTTTTTGTAGCGCCCCAAGTCAGTAAGGTGTCTGCGGACAGAAGAGCTCTTTTTTTCTTCTTCTTTTATTTAATTTTATATGCAAAATGTTCCGCTGGTAGCCTTATAAGACCCTCTTATCTTTAAACTACCAGACGTTTTTTTTTTTTTTTTTTTTTTCTCCTACAGATTATCTGCTTTTTCAAACATTTTATTTGTCCTATGAATTATTAGGCTGTAATCATCCTAAAGCACAATACAGGTCACTGGAGATAATGAGGTCAGACAGATAACAACAGGTGTGGCCATCTTCAAAAGGCTCCGGTAACTTCTCACATCATCAAACAAGGATGCAAGTGCTCTTCTTGGGGAGAGGAGTCAAATTTCTAATCCTGCCCCACAGCTATTCGTAGACAATATAGAGCCAACGTAATTCATAAATGTACAATATTAATTAAGAGAGACAAATATATATGTGTGTGTTACTGTAGAGCTGTGGCATGCTATACAGGCACGTAGGGCATTATTACACTAAAGTTCCTCACGAGGACTTCAGGACATGACTACACCCACTCCCTCTTTCTCTTGTCTTGTATAACCTCAAAGTTAATGACCATTCGAGCGATTTGATTGATTACTGCGACACATTAGACGACTAATATGTCATACAGTCAATTGATCCTGTTCTTTTATTTAGACTATAGAAGTTGCTCTCAAACTTTTGCAGAAAAATTCCCTCTTGTAGCCCTCTGCCCCTCCCCCAATGTTGGCTGAAATGTTGGAATAATAAAGTCTATTGACAAGGGAACATTTTAACTAATATTAGTAATATTTGGAATTGATTGACTGATTGATTGATTGATTGATTGTACTGATATAAGGATAGAGGTTTGTACTTTTGTCCTGTCGGTCCTACAGTCCATAACAGAAAATGAACCATGGTTCTCCAGCTGTTGTTGTTTTTTTGACAATCCTTACATATTTTTTATTTTTATTTTTGTGTCCTAGATATTGTAAGGTATTTCACACAACATATGACATATATGTCTTCCACATGACAGGCATGTCTGGTCTGTGCCATCTAGTGTAAATATTATGCATACCAAATACACTATTTAAAAGTAAAATTTTAACAATAATAATAAATTCATTTAAAAAAAGGTGATTTTATTATTATTTTTTTAAGTTCTTATTCTGATTCCGGGACTGATCATAAGGAATGCCTAATTTTCTGAAATCGTGAAATTTCTGCTTCCATTGCTCTGACATACCGCATGTCACTGTGGCATTAATGGTGATGCAAAAAATCAATTCTGTCCCTCTACTGCCTGTTCATTTTTTTTTTTTTTTTTTTTTAGGTTGAGGACCAAAGAGGTATATGAAGATGAAGACCTAATACCAAATTAAAGCTTCTCTTGAATTTAATTTTTAATGATAACCAAACAACTTCTCATATCCAGTTGCTGTATTTTTGAATCTACACAATGTGTTTTGCATGGACTTCAGAAGCCCCTGAGGGCATGAATTTACTCAGCATCAAAGGGTCATGCAAACTTTTACTTGGACTCACAATGTTTTCACATGACAGCAGAGTTTTGATAACATGCAATTAGAAAAATATGATAATTTTAGCCTTTTTTCCCCTACTTTTTCTGAGTAGTCAACATCAAGTGTATGGTATCTTTGGATTCCTATTATATTGATCTGAGCTATCACAGTGTGAAGTGATATTTCACTTTTTGCCAAGATGTTGTAACTTGTTCCTATGCACCAGGAGCTCTGGGCCAGTATACTTCCAACATCAGCTGCTCTGTCACAGATTTCAGGGTCTTTGACTGAGCTCTCAACAGTCATGGCTGCAAACAGACAAGTGAGACTCTTTGAAAAGCATGCGTCACTGAGATTTTTTCCCCTAGATTTTCAAAATGAAATTGCACTACAGCCTCATAATCACTACCCAATTGTGGCAGTTAATTAACTCATTAATTCCTACAGGCGCGTCAGCCACCAAGTGAAAATATAATGTAATCTAACAGAGTAAAATACCCACTGTGTGAGACTGCTGCGTGGAAACCTTGCATTTTGCAGGAAAAAAAAGGTGTGACTGAAATGAAGAAAACAGTGATAGACTATTTTCAGCCTGGTGTTCATGTGCAGGTTTTGATTGGGTTTTATGGGGTCCTAAGGTCATGAATCTTACTCAGCATATGAAGACATTTAGCAATACCCAGGATAAGCTGTTAAAAATATATATATACATTTTCAGCACACACTGAAAACCCCGAAATTGGTGTTGTAATGTTTTCGCGCTACAGCAGAGCCACACCACCCAGGGAAGCAGTGCGAGTGTGAGTATTATTTCCTTAATTTTGATTAGGGGGGATTTTTTTTCGCGAAATACTCCAGGAGAATTAAAATTATTTTAAGGATCGGGCAGAAATCAATGCCATGGTAATTTAAGGCCTATCCCAGGTTTGCACGGGATAGATAAGACTGATTAAATCCACCGGCGCATTAATGAGTATGAGATGTAAAATAATCCTAAAAGGCATGGCAGAGTTGCTGCAGGAGAAGCCAAATGTCAAGTGCCATTTTATTTTACGGAAGATCCTGGTGTCGCGTTTCTTTTTAAAGGGACACGGCTCTGTCTTATCCACAGTGAGCCTCCAGAGCCTAAGATCTCTTGGATACAGCAACACAAAACACACAAGGGTGGCCCATAGCCTACAGACACAGGGATTTGTGGCGAGAACATAGATTGTCCATTTCAGTTCATTTGAGCCTGAGACTTGTATAAAAAAAAAATAGACAAACAAATAAAAAAAAAGAAAAGAAATAAATAATTTAAAAAAATCCATTGCCTGTCACTGCTATCTGAAAATTCATTCATTTCTTTCTAGAGAGGTGTTGGGAACATGCAGTGGAGCAGCAGTGCAAAAGGCACAGCTTGAACTCCACTATTAAACTCACATGGTGAAAAATAATAACTTCCTGGATAATCAGAGGGCAAACATTATTTTGTGGGTTGCTGTCCAGCAAACTGCTCCTAACTATAAGCACCTATGCGTCTAGCATTGATAGTCCACTTTTAGGAAAACCCAAAAATTCAACGCACAACTTCACAAAGTAGGGAAACAGTGGCGTGGATCTGCAACATTCATTTCAGTTCATTTTTAGCATAACTTCAATCTAGGCTTCTTAGTCTCCACATGGTTGGTTATATTATTGCAAATAAACCGATCAGACGCCTCTGATGGAGAGCTGGTATATGAAAACATTTGGGTTTGTCATTTTGCTTGATGATTTCCTGAAGACGCTGATTTAGCCAAGGCTGGAGCTGGAATGCTGCAAATGAGTCTCTTAATATCATGGCCATAATTAATTGCGCAAATTTGTTTCTATTAAATAAAACTAACACATACTGAGAAAACTCTATTAGCCTTAATTAAGCTTGATATCCTAATTTAGGAAATGTGTGGTTGAAAACAAGCCGTTTTGGTATTTTTTTCTCTCTCTCTTTCTCCGATAGTGAATAGCCTACCAGCTTTCTGCCTTTGGGCTGCTTTTCCTCCTTTGAGAGTTGAAAATGAGAAATGGAAATGGAAATACCAGGAGGTGCTAAATTAGCTGCCTGATCTGCACTTATTGCCGCATATAGGCCCCTATTACTTTGCCAATCTGTGCCTCTCTTTTAGCATTCCGGGCATGGAGAAGCTTCGAGATAGCAGATTTATCAAATGGGAAAATGAATGCATGATGATCAGTTAAATTGAAAATCAGCGTCTGCATGACAGCCCGACCTGACACCTCCGTAATTAGAAAGAAAAATGATGGCGTCCGATGCATAATAGAGCAAAAACAATTTACACTCTCCCATAATGATCCGGCGTTCAAATTGAAAATTTCTCCGGGTAGAAATTGAATTCATAAAGTATGATTCATGGACGACACATCTCCTGGAGGCTGCCTGGGCATATCGATTGATAGTTTGTCTTGAATCATGCAGCGTGCAGCTCTCAGGCAAGAAAAGCTTAACTACTTAAGCAAATCGCTAATTTCACCTTAAGGCCACCAATGTGCAGCCAGCGATACTCCTATTCAGTGTGCTAATGAATTATGGATGAACTGGGCATACGTCCCAAATAGCCTAAGAGTAGCATAGAAAAATACACACCGAAGAATCTGGAGGTTATTTCAAATTGGCCCCGGTTAGCCCACAATTTATGAAATAAACCTTGTATCTATGATTTTTTTTTTTTTTTCCTTAATTGACAACATATCAGTTGAGTCATATTAGCCTTGAATTGCAGCAAAATAGCTGTAATTCAACACAGTAGGTTATGCCTCAGCTAAATTGCCCTTACAAAAAATAAATCATAATAACCCTTCAGAAAAATTATAAGGATGCCAGCAAACGTCCCATCTCAACTATTATGTCACCATATGAGATTTGAAAAAAATCCATAAGGTCACCATAAACTCACTGCTGAGTGCCACAGACACACTGTAACCCCTATGGAAATATTATAGGAATTTTATAGTGTTTTTATAAACTGCCATAAAGTACAATAAGGTCACTATACAAGCTCGGTGTTGGGTACACAGTGGATACACCTATAGCCCACAGCCTATGCAGACCTAATCTTCTCCATGTTCTCTCTCTATGCCATGTTGGCTGTGTCTGCCCCTGCCCCCACCAACCTAATAAGACATTGCTTCCTAGAGCAAACAGCTGCATGGGTTGAAAATTATGTAAATATTTTGAAAGGGACACTGGCTCAGAAATTCATTTGCACCGGCTCAGACGTAAAGCTCACCCCTCTGATTATTTTCAATTTATTTGCAAATCAAGACCCGAAGAGAACACTAAAGGGGCTTGTGGATATTTAACAAGGGTATGAACAGCTCTACATATAGGACTGGACTTTTTTCTCCCCCTTTTTCTTTTCTTTTAATTTTTTTTTTTTTATATGTTATTATACGCGTTTCTTCCTGCAGGTCGACTTGATATTGTGGTCAACACTGCTAATATTGCAAAAGGGAGCAGATGTCCCAGATCCTGCATGGCTTCCCCGGGGACCACCAACCCTATTAGAACAAATGTGTTCTGCTATTGTAAATAGGCACGTTTGCCTCAGCCCGTCCTATTACAGCCGACGCATGATCAATAGGCTGATAACACAGAAACATCAATGTAAAGCGACAGAACAATGAGGGATATCATCGAACATCTATCTTAATATAGCCCTGCTACAAGGGGCCCTGACAAAGTGGAGAAAAAAAGGAGCTCATGAAAATGCCTCCCCACGAATCCCCATCTCCTATCCAATATGCACAAACACACACACACCCAGCTGCCGGGGCTATTATTTTCCTATTTCAATTTGACACCCAGGCCTTTTCATGCTAATTCTATTATTCTTGGAAGTTTATGTGATTTCATATCACTAGAAATCGGTAATGTATTATAACCCCCTTTGAGCTAAAATAAACTGAATCCCCCTGCAGTAGCCACCGGGAAAATAATTACTTTCATATCAAAACTCTGCAGGAGTCGAGCGGGTCCTTTTCGCCTCAGGCTCGTAACCTCATTTCAGTGGGGGCTTATAGATGAATAAATTTGTTAAGGCAATATACAAAGTACAACATGAGATTTCTTGAGAAAGCCCTTCCTACTGTAGTCCTATACTGTATGTGTTGCTATTTAAGGTCTCACACGGTTTGAGGTGCTTGTATACAATAGATTTATTTACGAAAAACCTTACATATATAAATAGTATAATACCTTTTTTACAACTCTTGAGGATTTTTGTGGTTCTGGTCTGGTGTTTCTTTTTTTTCTTCTTTTTCTTTTTTTTTAACAGGTTATCACACATGATAGGATATCAGACCTGGACACTCGTGACACACACACGTAGCCTACACTCACTCACACACACACACACACACTCGCAGAGAGAGAAAGAGAGAGAGAGAGAGAGAGAGAGAGAGAGAGAGAGAGAGAGAGAGAGAGAGAGATCTATAGGCTAACACACCATAATCAAAATATCAGCGGAGTGGGTGGGGGGACCCTAGAGATTAGATGCAAAGATGTGGTAGGTTCTGGTTGAGCTTTGGCCTAATGAAAGGTGTTCGTTTAGACGCTATATCAGTGTTTCTGCTTTTTTTGTTTATTTGTTACCCCAGTGATTTATTCCATGACGACATCTTCCTTAGAGTCTGTCTTTGTTTCTGGCGGACTGTTAGTTAGTACAGACTCGGGATTCTCGGGGTGCTCTTTATCTAATTGTTCTTTTCTGTCTCTGTCGACAGGCTTAACAGGCCTAAGTTGTGGACTTGAATCGTCTGGAAAAGTCGAGTCACTGCAACTAACTGAGGTCTGGGTACTTTTGCCACTGAAAAACGTGGCCCTGGACGGGCTGCTGTGCGGTGAACTCGTCTTGCTCTCTGATCCGACCTGCCCTTTGCTTGGTAATGAGTCGCTTTGCGTGGCATCTGGAGAGTCCGACGTGCCATTCTTACATCCAGAGACGCTGCGGACACTCGACTGGTTTCTCTCCGCCGGGCTGTCAGTGTTGCTGTCAGAGTTTGGCGCTGCTGCTGTCTTCAGAGCAGTTTGAGGAACAATGAATCCAAGCGGCTGTGTGATGGGGTAGAGCAAGAAGTGTCCCTTTCCTATCAAAGGCCGTGAGGAGGGTAAGGCTGCAGGGCTGCGTCGCGGTCTAGAGTCCGACAGGAGGCTTTCGACGCTAAAGGGGTTGAGTTTCTGGTGGTCGGAGGCTCTGCTGTTGCCGGAGCACAGGCTGGACCGGTGGTGGCTGGCATCGGTCGAGTCCAGCTCGGATCCGCCAACATCCCGGTCTAAGTGTCTTTGGTTCTGGTTCTGGGTCTGCAGAGGGTGAGGTGTTTGGTCGCAGCTCGATTGCGTTTGGTTTCTCCCCGCAGGTTCATAAAGCGGGCCTGTGCTGATCTCGCTGTCCGTCACATGCGACACCCCGCTGTCACTGTCTGATCCCGGGGTGTGAAACATGTCCGAAGAAAGAAGTTTGTTCTGGGACTTGAGCAGCCGTCGCTCCTGCTTCCTCTTCTTCTTCTCCAGCCTGTCCAGCTCCCTCCTGGCGATCTCATCGGGGTCCATGGGCTCCCCGCTGCAGGTCGTCGGGTGCGAGTTGTGAGCTGGTCGCCCAGGACCTTTCTTTGTGTTCTCCTTTTTCCTCCATTTGGCTCTGCGGTTTTGAAACCATACCTGCGGAGAAATAAAATGGAAATGCCATTCCAAAAATACTGTGAACGCCGCGAGGGCACAACTGAAAGGTTATTGTATTGTAATAAATCATAAGGCCATTTAATAATTTTAATAATAATAATAATAAAAAAAAAAATGAGATTACTTTTACTGCTTGCTTTTGTTTCTACAACAAACAGGCCTTTATTCAGGCCTATGATTAAAACAAACCTGTTAATAGACTACGAAAAGTGAGGACACAAGAGAATAGTCTTAAAACAGTACTTTGTTTTACACGTTTAATGCAGCTTATGTTTCTAATTAATCTAAGTATTAATCTCAATATTTTTGAGAAAGTTGTACTTTAACCTCTGCAATTTTCCTGAAACAACAACTTTGTCACATTGTCTCCATAAAACATAATAAATTAATAAAATAAAATAAAACCCTTTGGAAATATTACAGAGCAATTGTTTTATCAATTTTATTCTATATAATAAAATGGATTTAGACTGTGGGCGAGTACACTGTGTATTTTATGACAGCTAGTACCCTATGTGTGTGTCAATATATTTGACACACAAGGTCGAAATTTCCAAGAAACTGATTTGAGTAACAAAACATCAGACAAAAGATGACATCTCAATATCCAGTGTAAGCTGCATTATATTTCAGCAACAAAGGTGTAATAAAATTGATTTATTTGCTGGCGTCTTGGGCAAACAGAAGCTACTGAAGGTCACAATAGACCTCTACAGTAAATCTGTTATTTAATAATTATCAGCCTTTAGGCCACATCATGAGCCCCAAATCGGTCCATCATTTTGCTCATTAAATGCATCTGTGCAGATTGGATCATAATTATGAAACACTGGGTCTTTTGTCATTATAATAAACAAAGGATTTAATGAAAGCTTAAAAGCATGACAAAAAAAAAAAAAAAAAAAGAAAGAAATTTACCTGAACCCTCGATTCTATCAAGTCCAATCGGAGAGCCAGTGCCTCCCTCATGAACACGTCGGGATAGTGGCTCTCATTAAAAGCCTTTTCTAATTCCTCCAGCTGCCAACCAGTGAAATTTGTGCGAGTTCTTCGTCTCTTGCAACCGGGGCTATCTTTGTCTGGGTCCCCCGAGTCTGACAGGAGAATGGAAATTGAGAATGAATGTAAACAAAGGACAAATTATTAAAATATATTATCATATTGTAACATCCTTTCAACAAGATTTGTTTTATATCCCAGAAAAAAATATATAGGCTATATTTTGCCAGATTTACAACTGAAGAGGTGATTGGGATATTCTGCACAGCCTGAGGTGCTCTCAAACCTGACGCACAGAGCCTACCGGAATTAACAACAAGGTTTTCACATGTTAACACAAGCGTTTCCTTGCTCTAACATTTACTGACTGACAGGAACATTGTTATGGGTGCATCTTCAGCTTTCGATAATGGAAATGAAGTGGGTGGCGAGAGAGAACAGTCCTCTGCTTCTCTAAGGTTTAACGCCACGGAGAGCGAAGATGATATCCCAGTATCCTTTCGCGTCTTGTTTTTCTTTTCTGTTCTGTTCTGTTCTGTTCTTTTTTTTTTTTTTTTTTGTCTTTGAGCAACCAGCCAACCAACCTTGAGAATAGGTTATTGTGTAGTATAATTTGGCTTACCTGTCAGTTTATACTGCTGATTATCTCCATTCATCCCGCAGCCCGAAGACAAGAGGGGGTTGGAATTAACCACTGAAGCCGTGCAGGAACCATTAAGTAATCCGTCTATTGAAAAAGGAACCGCGGTCGCAGACTGAAGTTGATGACCGGCTAATTCGTAAACGTGATGGTGGCTCAGATGGTACGGGAAGCCCACCATCCCGCCGAGAGAGCCTCCGAACTGGGCGTGAGGTGGATCCAGTATCCTGCTGTCCATCATCCCGCAGGCAAAAGGAAACGACGTCTGGAGGCCGGTGATGGGAATTTAAAAAGCATGCAGTGAGTGTGGCCAACGAGTAGGGGACATGATGTGAAGGGAGGGATGAGCTGTACTTTATCCACATGAACCTCCCAATAATTAGCCCAGGCTCTGGGAATATGAGACCCAATGAGAAGCGGTAATGGACTCTGACGTCAGAGACGCGCTCTGCAAACGCTCTCCGTATCGATTGCTAATTAAAGCTGACATCCACCTCAATAAACAATATCAGAGCTGTCACAACAAGACAGGAGGGCTTTGATAAGAACTACATTGCAACTACACGGGGGACCCACCGAGAAGAAGGGCTCGCTGAAACCCGGGGAGAGGGCTCTAGGCGGATAGGTTAGGCCAGTGGTTCCCAGACTTTTGTTCATGTGAAGGACCCGCAGATAGAAACACTTTTGACCACGTACGGGCCTCTCTTTTGTAATATTTTTGTACAAATGAACGCCATCTGAGGTGATTTTTGTCTGTTTGATGAGACTTGGCACTGAATTTCACGTGGAAATAGCCTAACAGCAGGGACAGTGAAACCTTATTCCAAAACTAAGCAGTGTGTCATTGTGCTAACTTCAACTGAGTGAAATAGACCTAATGTTTAAATTTAATATTTTTTCCCCCTTTTTTCTAGTGACCCCTGCAACCCTGTCTATGACCCCTGCTGCTCTCTCAAGTCCACTTTGTTAACCCCGAATAAGGACACCCCATAGTTTTGGGTCATCATTTACACCCCCTCTATCAGTCTATTGTTGCAAATTTATAGCACAAAAACTGGCGAATGGTGTTATGTGTTAAATAAATGATACTTATATTACATGGTATTTTTTTTTTTTTTTTTTTTTTTTTTTTTAAAGGGGACGTGAGAAACTGATAAAGGCATAAAATGAAGATGAAACTAATATAATATTGCACTGCTTTAAGACGATTGCTCTATTATACCACTAAAGCCATATATCCAGTTGATACTATGACCAATATATCATAGTTAAGTCAAGGCTTCATCTTGGGCAACTATTGGAATAGAGAATAATAGAATAGAATAGAATAGAATAGAATAGAATAGAATAGAAGAATAGAGCTGTTTCTATGGGCTTATAGTGTCTGTTGGGATATTATAAACGTTTATAACATTTTTCTCTCAATGACAGAAAAAAATTGGAAGGTTTCTCCACTTGTGCACTAAATATGTGACCAGCCTAAATCCTATCTGCTCATTACGTTTTCAAATAATTAATTCGACTTTATTTATCCCATGTCTGGCGCTGTCATAATGTTAATCAGAGTTGAAATTTCGCACCCCACTCATTCCCTGACCCTTGGCACCCGGATTGGCATGTTGTAATAACCTGAATCTCTCAACAGAAGCTGCGATAATTGTTACCCTATTAGCATGCAAATTGTTTAATTAATATTATTATGAGGAAGTATATAATCCGCTCGTCACTTGACCCCCAAGCCCAAATAACAACCCTCTGTATTTCAATGTGTAGCCCTACATTTTAATGAACTCCTTAGAAATGATCTTGCCTATTTATCCATCTTTCCTTTAAGCAGCATTTGGGTTGTCTTTGAAGCCTTTCTCTTTGTATTTAACTTTTTTTTCCCTTAACATGCTGGACAGGATCTTATGAATAATTCCACCCATTCATTTCTTTTTGAACATCTAAAATTCAATAATTGCTTTTCGTCGATTCCAAGCATATAGGCTGTCCCCAACTCAGGCGCACACAGGAGCTCAATGAAAAGCAGCCCTTGACACAGTCTCCAGAGACATTGCATTTAAATCCGTTTTTCTACAACCGGGTGACATTGTCAGATTCTAGCTTTAATTAACCCGATAATAAGACGAACAAGGCCAGCATTCAGTCGCGCTGTTGCCCCGTCTTGTTTCCTTTTTATAACTGGCCCTATGGCAGCAGTTCAGAGGGGGGAAAAGGGGAGGAAATATTTGCCTCATTGAGAGCAATAAATGATATGATTGTTGCCATATCAGAGTTTCAAGGTACACTCTCTGTGTTGCATTAATGTATTGACGATCCAAATCAATACGAGCACTGGGCCTATAGACTAATTGATTAACTTTCCATCCAAGAGATAAATTCCAACACAAATGAGTGGTGGAGGCTGAGAGGAGATGACGGATAGGACACACCTCAGCAGGGTTCTGTATTTTTGTCACTACATGGGAGAAAAAAAATAGATTTTCAGAATTTATACAAATGGAACAGGAAAATGAGGAAACGTGGCTTCTTTGAATATGTACAAACACAAAATCTAAATTTTGATGGTTTCCATGACCTCATCCCCTCATACTAAAATAACTAAAATTATAGATGAATCTTCATTTATTATGTTTCTGCTTGGTGTTTCTCTGCTGTGGCTATATCGCTTCTCATTGAGGGTTGGTTGTGTAGCTCTCCACTTAAAGCAGAGTTGAGCAGCCCGGATAAAACACCTTGGAAGTTTAATTCAAACTCGCCCTGAACACGATAGGAAGATAACTTCATCAGAGACACACTCAAGTCTGGAAAAGTGTTTTGTGACAACTTCAGTGGCTAAGCTGATGCTCGCCACTCATGGGCACCTTCAGCTTGGAGTCAGCCGCAGATCATTTCCTTCTCAAAATGTTGTTCTAATCACTAAGGTGGGCCTTTAGGTGCCTTGTAAGTGTACAGTTCACCTCAATCAAGAATTAGGTGGAGCCGTGACACTGACTGAGCACATGTGAAAGTCTTCACCGCCATCCCCCCGCCACCCACCCACCCACCCACACACCCACACACCCACACACACACACACACACACACACACACACACACACCCTCTCACTCACTCTCTCTCTTAAACAGCAGACTCAGAGGGGGCAAAAGTCCAGCATAAAGTCTGGCATTTTCCCACAACTTCATTCTGCAGGTTTTTTTTTTCTTCCTTTTTGTCTATCAGACTTTCCTTATGTGTTAAACAAGCAGAAATAGAGGTCGACCACATTATCTCCTCCATCCCCAAATAAGTCTATCCGATGCAAGCTTGTTGTGTTGTTTGTCTGGAAATGCTGCCTTCTTTGCTGCATGTTCCCTAAGAGGATTTGGGGTGTAAGCAACACTCACCTGGCTAAACAAAGCAACACCAAACGCAGATAAACATGCAGATATAACTGCAATTTCATGTAGGCGTGTCATGATGAACTTAATAGGTGTTCAGATGTTACAATCCAACCAAAAAAAAAAAAAAAAAAAAAGTCACAAGCTTAATCAAAACGCCCATCCAACACTGATGCCTACTTTACCAGCACAGAATCAAATTCATTTTTAATTAGGCTGGCAAATTAATAGGCAGCAGTTTAGGAGTTTAATTACTCAATTAACTTCACGCACGTTAATTTTTAACTATCTAAATTAGGTTGCACATTATTCGATTTGATGATAATTATAGAATTAAATCTAAATTAATTGTTTTGGATGATTTGGATGAACTAGATGCAATTCCAATTAAACAGTAAAAAAAGCGGGTTGCCATTTTAAGCTCGCAAATCCTTTGATTCGATTTTAAGCAAGAAACTCTGCTTCGAAATTTTCCTCTGATCCTACAAATTCTCTTTCCCTCTAATCCCACAATTAAAAGTTTCCTCCCATCTAATTATCTGTAATTGTGCCGCTGTCAAAGTAGAATGGAGAAGTGAAAGCGATTGATTTGGACTTTTAATTCAGTTCATTTCTGATAGAAGAGAAAGTAATTCCCTTCAAATTACCTCATTCAATCCTGACACCCTAATGCCCTTCAAAATCTTTTTTTACTCACCAGCATTTATATATTAAAAATGAAGCTAGAATGACTAGTGCCTCCTAATAATAATAACCAAACTTCCATTAGAA